>NC_088218.1:720689-833437 GCF_036934945.1 Oncorhynchus masou masou | reverse complement strand
TTAGTTAAGAGGTCACGAGGTCAGTAGAAACCTCCTATATTAGTTAAGAGGTCACGAGGTCAAGAAACCTATTATATAAACCTATTCTTAGTTAAGAGGTCACGAGGTCAGTAGAAACCTCATATATATAAACCTATTATTAGTTAAGAGGTCACGAGGTCAGTAGAAACCTCATATATATAAACCTATTATTAGTTAAGAGGTCCTCAGTAGAAACCTATATATAAACCTATTCTTAGATAAGAGGTCACGAGGTCAGTAGAAACCTCATATATAAACCTATTAAGATAAGAGGTCACTATAGAAACCTATATATATATAAACCTATTATTAGTTAAGAGGTCACGAGGTCAGTAGAAACCTCATATATAAACCTATTCTTAGATAAGAGGTCACGAGGTCAGTAGAAACCTCATATATAAACCTATTATTAGATAAGAGGTCACGAGGTCAGTAGAAACCTCATATATATATATAAACCTATCATTAGTTAAGAGGTCACGAGGTCAATAGAAACCTCATATATATATAAACCTATTATTAGTTAAGAGGTCACGAGGTCAGTAGAAACCTCATATATATATAAACCTATTCTTAGTTAAGAGGTCACGAGGTCAGTAGAAACCTCATATATATATATAAACCTATTCTTAGTTAAGAGGTCACGAGGTCAGTAGAAACCTCATATATATATATAAACCTATTCTTAGTTAAGAGGTCACGAGGTCAGTAGAAACCTCATATATAAATCTATTCTTGGTTAAGAGGTCACGAGGTCAGTAGAAACCTCATATATATAAACCTATTCTTAGTTAAGAGGTCACGAGGTCAGTAGAAACCTCATATATATAAACCTATCATTAGTTAAGAGGTCACGAGGTCAGTAGAAACCTCATATATATAAACCTATTATTAGTTAAGAGGTCACGAGGTCAGTAGAAACCTCATATATATAAACCTATTATTAGTTAAGAGGTCACGAGGTCAGTAGAAACCTCATATATATAAACCTATTATTAGTTAAGAGGTCACGAGTCAGTAGAAACCTCATATATATAAACCTATTATTAGTTAAGAGTCACGAGGTCAGTAAAACCTCATATATATAAACCTATTATTAGTTAAGAGGTCACGAGGTCAGTAGAAACCTCATATATATAAACCTATTATTAGTTAAGAGGTCACGAGGTCAGTAGAAACCTCATATATATAAACCTATTATTAGTTAAGAGGTCACGAGGTCAGTAGAAACCTCATATATATAAACCTATTATTAGTTAAGAGGTCACGAGGTCAGTAGAAACCTCATATATAAACCTATTATTAGTTAAGAGGTCACGAGGTCAGTAGAAACCTCATATATATAAACCTATTATTAGTTAAGAGGTCACGAGGTCAGTAGAAACCTCATATATAAACCTATTATTAGTTAAGAGGTCACGAGGTCAGTAGAAACCTCATATATATAAACCTATTATTAGTTAAGAGGTCACGAGGTCAGTAGAAACCTCATATATATAAACCTATTATTAGTTAAGAGGTCACGAGGTCAGTAGAAACCTCATATATATAAACCTATTATTAGTTAAGAGGTCACGAGGTCAGTAGAAATCTCATATATATAAACCTATTATTAGTTAAGAGGTCACGAGGTCAGTAGAAATCTCATATATATAAACCTATTATTAGTTAAGAGGTCACGAGGTCAGTAGAAATCTCATATATATAAACCTATTATTAGTTAAGAGGTCACGAGGTCAGTAGAAATCTCATATATATAAACCTATTATTAGTTAAGAGGTCACGAGGTCAGTAGAAACCTCATATATATAAACCTATTATTAGTTAAGAGGTCACGAGGTCAGTAGAAACCTCATATATATAAACCTATTATTAGTTAAGAGGTCACGAGGTCAGTAGAAACCTCATATATATAAACCTATTATTAGTTAAGGTCAGTAGAAACCTCATATATATAAACCTATTATTAGTGAGGTCAGTAGAAACCTCATATATATAAACCTATTATTAGTTAAGAGGTCACGAGGTCAGTAGAAACCTCATATATATAAACCTATTATTAGTTAAGAGGTCACGAGGTCGGCAGACTGATAGTTTACTCCTCTCCATATCTCCTCTAATAATACAAATCTATCAACTAATAAAGAACGTTGAGGTCACACTAATCAATACTATAGCCTCAGGCTAGGGGTCAGAGATTAAGTGTCGAGTCTTAACGTGACCTCTGACACATCGTTAAATTGTCCGTTTTCAACCGCAGTTAGGAATTGTCACAGCGCCGGCACAATCTCCATGGTATTACCGAGAGACCGCAAATCAGTAGGCTAATCAGACGGAGACTGGGGGAGACAGAGACGGGGGGAGACGGAGACGGGGGGAGACGGAGACGGAGGCAGACGGAGACGGGGGGAGACGGAGACGGAGGGAGACGGAGACGGGGGAGACGGAGACGGGGGAGACGGAGACGGAGACGGAGACAGAGACGGGGGAGACGGAGATGGGGGAGACGGAGACGGGGGAGACGGAGACGGGGGAGACGGAGACGGGGAGACGGAGACGGAGACGGAGACGGAGACGGGGAGACGGAGACGGGGAGACGGAGACGGGGGGAGACGGAGACGGGGGAGACGGAGACGGGGGAGACGGAGATGGGGGAGACGGAGACGGAGACAGAGACGGGGAGACGGAGACGGGGAGACGGAGACGGAGACGGAGACAGAGACGGGGAGACGGAGACGGGGAGACGGAGACGGAGACAGAGACGGGGAGACGGAGACGGAGACAGAGACGGGGAGACGGAGACGGGGAGACGGAGACGGAGACAGAGACGGGGGAGACGGAGACGGGGGAGACGGAGACGGAGACGGAGACAGAGACGGGGGAGACGGAGACGGGGGAGACGGAGACGGAGACGGAGACGGGGGAGACGGAGACGGGGAGACGGAGACGGAGACAGAGACGGGGGAGACGGAGACGGGGGAGACGGAGACGGAGACAGAGACGGGGGAGACGGAGACGGGGAGACGGAGACGGAGACGGAGACGGAGACGGGGGAGACGGAGACGGGGAGACGGAGACGGGGAGACGGGACGGGGAGACGGAGACGGAGACGGAGACAGAGACGGGGAGACGGAGGCGGGGGAGACGGAGACGGAGACAGAGACGGGGAGACGGAGACGGGGGAGACAGAGACGGAGACGGAGACAGAGACGGGGAGACGGAGACGGGGAGACGGAGACGGAGACGGAGACGGGGAGACGGAGACGGGGAGACGGAGACGGGGAGACGGAGACGGGGAGACGGAGACAGAGACGGGGGGAGACGGAGACAGGGGAGACGGAGACGGAGACGGAGACGGAGACGGGGGAGACGGAGACGGGGGAGACGGAGACGGGGGAGACGGAGACGGGGGAGACGGAGACGGGGAGACGGAGACGGAGACAGAGACGGGGGAGACGGAGACGGGGAGACGGAGACGGGGAGACGGAGACGGAGACGGAGACAGAGACGGGGAGACGGAGACGGGGGAGACGGAGACCGGAGACGGAGACGGGGGAGACGGAGACGGGAGACGGAGACGGGGGAGACGGAGACGGGGGAGACGGAGACGGGGGAGACGGAGACGGAGGGAGACGGGGGAGACGGAGACGGGGAGACGGAGACGGGGAGACGGAGATGGGGGAGACGGAGACGGAGGGAGATGGGGGGAGACGGAGATGGGGGAGACGGAGACGGGGGAGACGGAGATGGGGAGACGGAGACGGGGGAGACGGAGATGGGGGAGACGGAGACGGGAGGAGACGGAGACGGGGGAGACGGAGAAGGGGGAGACGGAGACGGGGGGAGATGGAGACGGGGGAGACGGAGAAGGGGGAGACGGAGACGGAGACGGGGGGAGATGGAGACGGGGGAGACGGAGACGGAGACGGGGGGAGATGGAGACAGAGACGGAGACGGGGGAGACGGAGACGGGGGAGACGGAGACGGGGGGAGACGGAGACGGAGACGGAGGGAGACGGGGGGAGACGGAGACGGGGGAGACGGAGACGGGGGAGACGGAGACGGAGACGGAGGGAGACGGGGAGACGGAGATGGGGGAGACGGAGACGGGGAGACGGAGATGGGGGAAGACGGAGACGGGGGAGATGGAGACGGAGACGGAGACGGGGAGACGGAGAAGGGGGAGACGGAGAAGGGGGAGACGGAGACGGAGACGGGAGGAGACGGAGACGGGGGAGACGGAGAAGGGGGAGACGGAGACGGAGACGGGGGAGATGGAGACGGGGAGACGGAGACGGAGACGGGGGGAGATGGAGACAGAGACGGAGACGGAGACGGGGAGACAGAGACAGAGACAGAGACGAGACGGAGACGGAGACGGGGGAGACGGAGACGGGGGAGACGGAGACGGGGAGACGGAGACGGGGGAGACGGAGACGGAGACAGAGACGGGGGAGAAGGAGACGGAGACAGACGGAGACGGGGGAGACGGAGACGGAGACAGAGACGGGGGGAGACGGAGACGGAGGGAGACGGAGACGGGGGGAGACGGAAACGGAGGGAGACGGAGACGGAGACGGGGGGAGACGGAGACGGAGACGGGGGAGACGGAGACGGGGGAGACGGAGACGGGGGGAGACGGAGACGGGGGGAGACGGAGACGGGGGGAGACGGAGACGAAGACGGGGGGAGACGGAGACGGGGGAGACGGAGACGGGGAGACGGAGATGGGGAAGACGGAGACGGGGAGACGGAGATGGAGACGGGGGAGACGGGGGAGACGGAGGCGGGGGAGACGGAGACGGGGGAGACGGAGACGGAGAGAGACGGAGACAAAGACGGAGACGGAGACGGGGGAGACGGAGACGGGGAGACGGAGACGGGGAGACGGAGATGGGGGAAGACGGAGACGGGGGAGATGGAGACGGAGACGGAGACGGGGGAGACGGAGAAGGGGGGAGACGGAGACGGGAGGAGACGGAGACAGAGACGGAGACGGAGACGGGCGGAGATGGAGACGGGGAGACGGAGAAGGGGGAGACGGAGACGGAGACGGGGGGAGATGGAGACGGGGAGACGGAGACGGAGACGGGGAGATGGAGACAGAGACGGAGACGGAGACGGAGATGGGGGGAGACGGAGACGGGGGGAGACAGAGACAGAGACGAAGACGGAGACGGAGACGGGGGAGACGGAGACGGGGGAGACGGAGACGGGGAGACGGAGACGGGGAGACGGAAACGGAGGGAGACGGAGACGGACGGGGGGAGACGGAGACGGAGACGGGGAGACGGAGACGGGGAGACGGAGACGGGGAGACGGAGACGGAGACAGAGACGGGGGGAGACGGAGACGGGGGGAGACGGAAACGGAGGGAGACGGAGACGGAGACGGGGGGAGACGGAGACGGAGACGGGGGAGACGGAGACGGGGGAGACGGAGACGGGGGGAGACGGAGACGGGGGAGACGGAGACGAAGACGGAGACGGAGGGAGACGGAGACGAAGACGGAGACGGGGGGAGACGGAGACAGACGGAGACGGGGGGAGACGGAGACGAAGACGGAGACGGGGACAGAGACAGAGACGGCAGGAGACGGAGACGGGGGGAGACGGGGGAGACGGAGACGGGGGAGACGGAGACTGGGGAGACGGAGACGGGGGAGATGGAGACGGGGAGACGGAGACTGGGGAGACGGAGACTGGGGAGACGGAGACGGGGAGACGGAGACGGGGGGGAGACGGAGACGGAGACAGAGACGGGGAGACGGAGACAGAGACGGGGGAGACGGAGACAGAGACGGGGAGACGGAGATGGAGACGGAGACGGGGGAGACGGAGACGGAGACGGAGACGGGGGAGACGGAGACGGGGGAGACGGAGATGGAGACGGGGAGACGGGGGAGATGGAGACGGGGGAGACGGAGACTGGGGAGACGGAGACGGGGGAGACGGAGACGGAGGGAGATGGAGACGGGGGGAGACGGAGACGGGGGGAGACGGAGACGGAGGGAGATGGAGACGGGGGGAGACGGAGACGGGGGGAGACGGAGACGGAGGGAGATGGAGACGGGGGAGACGGAGACGGAGACGGGGGGAGATGGAGACAGAGACGGAGACGGAGACGGAGACGGAGACGGGGAGACAGAGACAGAGACAGAGACGAAGACGGAGACGGAGACGGGGGAGACGGAGACGGGGGAGACGGAGACGGGGGAGACGGAGACGGGGGAGACGGAGACGGAGACGGAGACAGAGACGGGGGAGAAGGAGACGGAGACAGACGGAGACGGGGGAGACGGAGACGGAGACAGAGACGGGGGAGACGGAGACGGAGGGAGACGGAGACGGGGGGAGACGGAAACGGAGGGAGACGGAGACGGAGACGGGGAGACGGAGACGGAGACGGGGAGACGGAGACGGGGGAGACGGAGACGGGGAGACGGAGACGGGGAGACGGAGACGGGGGGAGACGGAGACGGAGACGGGGGAGACGGAGACGGGGGAGACGGAGACGGGGAGACGGAGACGGGGGAAGACGGAGACGGAGACGGGGAGACGGGGGGAGACGGAGACGGGGAGACGGAGACGGGGGAGACGGAGACGGGGAGACGGAGACGGGGGGAGACGGAGACGGAGAGAGACGGAGACAAAGACGGAGACGGAGACGGGGGGAGACGGAGACGGGGGAGACGGAGACGGGGGAGACGGAGATGGGGGAAGACGGAGACGGGGGGAGATGGAGACGGAGACGGAGACGGGGGGAGACGGAGAAGGGGGGAGACGGAGACGGGAGGAGACGGAGACGGAGACAGAGACGGGGGGAGACGGAGACAGACAGAGACGGGGACAGAGACAGAGACGGCAGGAGACGGAGACGGAGACGGGGGGAGACGGGGGGAGACGGAGACGGAGGGAGATGGAGACGGGGAGACGGAGACGGGGGAGACGGAGACGGGGGAGATGGAGACGGGGGAGACGGAGACTGGGGAGACGGAGACGGGGGAGACGGAGACGGGGGAGACGGAGACGGAGACAGAGACGGGGGAGACGGAGACAGAGACGGGGAGACGGAGACAGAGACGGGGGAGACGGAGACGGAGACGGAGACGGGGGGAGACGGAGACGGAGACGGGGGGAGACGGAGACGGAGACAGAGACGGGGGGAGACGGAGACGGGGGAGACGGAGATGGAGACGGGGGAGACGGGGGGAGACGGAGATGGAGACGGGGAGACGGGGGAGATGGAGACGGGGGAGACGGAGACTGGGGAGACGGAGACGGGGGAGACGGAGACGGAGGGAGATGGAGACGGGGGGAGACGGAGACTGGGGAGACGGAGACGGGGGGAGACGGAGACGGGGGAGACGGAGACGGAGACAGAGACGGGGGGAGACGGAGACAGAGACGGGGGAGACGGAGACAGAGACGGGGGAGACGGAGACGGAGACGGAGACGGGGGGAGACGGAGACGGAGACGGAGACGGGGGAGACAGAGACGGGGGAGACGGAGACGGGGGGGAGACGGAGACGGGGAGACGGAGATGGAGACGGGAGAGACGGGAGACGGGGGAGACGGAGACGGAGACGGGGGAGACGGAGACGGGGGAGACGGAGATGGAGACGGGAGACGGGGGAGACGGAGACGGGGGGAGACGGAGACGGAGACGGAGATGGAGACGGAGACGGAGACAGAGACGGGGAGACGGAGACGGAGACGGGGAGACGGAGACGGGGAGACGGAGATGGAGACGGGGAGACGGAGACGGGGGAGACGGAGACGGGGGGGAGACGGAGACGGAGACGGAGACGGGGAGACAGAGACAGAGACGGAGACGGGGAGACGGAGACGGGGGAGACGGAGATGGAGACGGGGAGACGGAGACGGGGAGACGGAGACGGAGACGGGGAGACGGAGACGGGGGAGACGGAGATGGAGACGGAGACGGGGAGACGGAGACGGGGAGACGGAGACGGAGACGAAGACGGGGGGAGACGGAGACGGAGACAGAGACGGGGGGAGACGGACACGGGGGAGACGGAGACGGGGGAGACGGAGATGGAGACGGGGAGACGGAGACGGGGGAGACGGAGACGGAGACGGGGGAGACGGAGACGGGGGAGACGGAGACGGGGGAGACGGAGACGGGGGAGACGGAGACGGGGGGAGACGGAGATGGAGACGGAGGGAGACGGAGACAAAGACGGAGACGGGGGAGACGGAGACAGAGACGGAGACGGAGACGGGGAGACGGAGACAGAGACGGAGACGGAGACAGAGACGGAGACAGAGACAGAGACGGGGAGACGGAGACGGAAACGGGGGAGACGGAGACAGAGATTGAGACGAAGACAGAGACGGAGACAAAGACGGAGACAAAGACGGAGACAGAGATGGAGACAGAGACGGAGACGGAGACGGAGACAGAGTCGGCGGGAGACGGAGACAGAGACGGAGATGGAGACGGGGGGAGACGGAGACAGAGACAGAGACGGAGACGGAGACGGAGACGGAGACAGAGACGGGGGGAGACGGAGACGGGGGAGACGAGACGGAGGGAGACGGAGACGAAGACGGGGGGAGACGGAGACAGAGACGGAGACAGAGACGGAGACGGAGACAGAGACGGGGGGAGACGGAGACGGAGACGGGGGAGACGGAGACGGGGGAGACAGAGACAGAGACGGAGACGGAGACGGGGGAGACGGAGACGGAGACAGAGACGGGGGGAGACGGAGACGGAGGGAGACGGAGACGAAGACGGGGGGAGACGGAGACGGGGGAGACGGAGATGGAGACGGGGGAGACGGAGACGGGGGGAGACGGAGACGGGGGAGACGGAGATGGGGGAGACGGAGATGGGGGAGACGGAGACGGAGACGGGGAGACGGAGACGGGGGAGACGGAGACGGAGACGGGGGGAGACGGAGACAGAGACGGAGACAGAGACGGAGACGGAGACGGAGACAGAGACGGGGGGAGATGGAGACGGGGGAGACAGAGACAGAGACGGAGACGAAGACGGGGGGAGACGGAGACGGAGACAGAGACGGGGGGAGACGGAGACAGAGACGGGGGGAGACGGAGACGGGGGGAGACGGAGATGGAGACGGGGGGAGACGGAGACGGGGGGAGACGGAGACGGGGGGAGACGGAGACGGGGGAGACGGAGACGGAGACGGAGACGGGGGAGACGGAGACAGAGACGGGGGAGACGGAGACAGAGACGGAGACGGAGACAGAGACGGAGACAGAGACAGAGACGGGGGAGACGGAGACGGAGACGGTGCGAGACGGAGACGGAGGGAGATGGAGACGGGGGGAGACGGAGACGGGGGGAGACGGAGACGGAGACGGGGGAGACGGAGACGGGGGAGACGGAGACGGGGGAGACGGAGACGGGGGAGACGGAGACGAAGACGGAGACGGGGGAGACGGAGACAGAGACGGAGACGGGGGAGACGGAGACAGAGACGGAGACAGAGACAGAGACGGGGGAGACGGAGACGGAAACGGGGGAGACGGAGACAGAGATTGAGACGAAGACAGAGACGGAGACAAAGACGGAGACAGAGATGGAGACAGAGACGGAGACGGAGACAGAGTCGGCGGGAGACGGAGACGGAGACGGGGGAGATGGAGACGGGGGGAGACGGAGACAGAGACGGAGACAGAGACAGAGACAGAGACGGAGACGGAGACAGAGACGGGGGAGACGGAGACGGGGGAGACGGAGACGGGGGAGACGGAGGGAGACGGAGACGAAGACGGAGACGGGGGAGACGGAGACGGAGACAGAGACGGAGACGGGGGGAGACGGAGACAGAGACGGAGACGGAGACAGAGACGGAGACAGAGACAGAGACGGGGGAGACGGAGACGGAGACGGAGACGGGGGGAGACGGAGGCGGGGGGAGACGGAGATGGAGACGGGGAGACGGAGACGGGGGGAGACGGAGACGGGGAGACGGAGACGGGGAGACGGAGACGGAGACGGAGGGAGACGGAGACGAAGACGGAGACGGGGGAGACGGAGACAGAGACGGAGACGGAGACGGGGGGAGACGGAGACAGAGACGGAGACGGAGACAGAGACGGAGACAGAGACAGAGACGGGGGGAGACGGAGACGGAAACGGGGGAGACGGAGACAGAGATTGAGACGAAGACAGAGACGGAGACAAAGACGGAGACAGAGATGGAGACAGAGACGGAGACGGAGACAGAGTCGGTGGGAGACGGAGACGGAGACGGGGGAGATGGAGACGGGGGGAGACGGAGACAGAGACGGAGACAGAGACGGAGACGGAGACGGAGACGGAGACGGAGACGGAGACGGGGGGAGACGGAGACGGAGACGGGGAGACGGAGACGGGGAGACGGAGATGGAGACGGGGGAGACGGAGACGGGGGAGACGGAGACGTAGACGGGGGAGACGGAGACGGGGAGACGGAGACGGGGAGACGGAGGGAGACGGAGACGAAGACGGAGACGGGGGAGACAGAGACGGAGACAGAGACGGAGACGGGGGGAGACGGAGACAGAGACGGAGACGGAGACGGAGACGGAGACAGAGACGGAGACAGAGACAGAGACGGGGGGAGACGGAGACGGAGACGGAGACGGGGGGAGACGGAGGCGGGGGGAGACGGAGATGGAGACGGGGGGAGACGGAGACGGGGGAGACGGAGACGGGGAGACGGAGACGGGGAGACGGAGACGGAGACGGAGGGAGACGGAGACGAAGACGGAGACGGGGGAGACGGAGACAGAGACGGAGACGGAGACGGGGAGACGGAGACAGAGACGGAGACGGAGACAGAGACGGAGACAGAGACGGAGACAGAGACAGAGACGGGGGAGACGGAGACGGAAACGGGGGAGACGGAGACAGAGATTGAGACGAAGACAGAGACGGAGACAAAGACGGAGACAGAGATGGAGACAGAGACGGAGACGGAGACGGAGACAGAGTCGGTGGGAGACGGAGACGGAGACGGGGGAGATGGAGACGGGGGGAGACGGAGACAGAGACGGAGACAGAGACAGAGACAGAGACAGAGACGGAGACGGAGACGGAGACGGAGACGGGGAGACGGAGACAGAGACGGAGACGGAGTCGGAGACAGAGACGGAGACGGAGACAGAGACGGGGGGAGACGGAGACGGAGGGAGACGGAGACGGGGGGAGACGGAGACGGAGGGAGACGGAGACGGAGGGAGACGGAGACAGGGGGAGACGGAGACGGGGGAGACAGAGACGGGGGAGACGGAGACAGAGACGGGGGGAGACGGAGACGGGGGAGACAGAGACGGAGACGGGGAGACGGAGACGGAGACGGAGGGAGACGGAGACGGGGGAGACGGAGACGGAGGGAGACGGAGACAGGGGGAGACGGAGACGGGGAGACGGAGACGGAGACAGAGACGGGGGAGACGGAGACGGAGACGGGTGGAGACGGAGACAGAGACGGAGACGGAGACAGAGACGGAGACGGAGACGGGGAGACGGAGACAGAGACGGAAACGGAGACGGAGACGGGGGGAGACGGAGACAGAGACGGAAACGGAGACGGAGACGGGAGGAGACAGAGACAGAGATGGAGACGGAGACAGAGACGGAGACGGGGGGAGACGGAGACGGGGGAGACGGAGACGGAGGGAGACGGAGACGAATACGGAGACGGGGTGAGACGGAGACGGAGACGGGGGAGACGGAGACAGAGACGGAGACGGAGACGGGGGGAGACGGAGACGGAGACGGAGACGGGAGGAGACGGAGACAGAGACGGGGGGAGAGGGAGACGGGGAGACGGAGACGGAGGGAGACGGAGACGGGGGGAGATGGAGACGGAGACAGAGACGGAGACGGAGAAGGAGACGGGGGGAGACGGAGACGGGGGAGACGGAGACGGAGACGGAAACGGAGACGGAGACGGGGGAGACATTGTAACTAGGAACAGTATTGTGACATTGTAACTAGGAACAGTATTGTGACATTGTAACTAGGAACAGTATTGTGACATTGTAACTAGGAACAATATTGTAACATTGTAACTAGGAACAGTATTGTAACATTGTAACTAGGAACAGTATTGTAACACTGTAACTAGGAACAGTATTGTGACATTGTAACTAGGAACAGTATTGTGACATTTTAACTAGGAACAGTATTGTGACATTGTAACTAGGAACAGTATTGTGACATTGTAACTAGGAACAGTATTGTAACATTGTAACTAGGAACAGTATTGTAACATTGTAACTAGGAACAGTATTGTAACACTGTAACTAGGAACAGTATTGTAACACTGTAACTAGGAACAGTATTGTAACATTGTAACTATGAACAGTATTGTAACATTGTAACTAGGAACAGTATTGTAACATTGTAACTAGGAACAGTATTGTAACATTGTAACTAGGAACAGTATTGTAACATTGTAACTAGGAACAGTATTGTAACATTGTAACTAGGATCAGAAACAGTATTGGAGTCCAGTTGGCCACCAGACAGATGGACTGACAGTAGAAGAGACAGAGATGGACAACAGACAATGGGGGAGTGATGTCTACTGCAAGGGAAACAGTGACTTCCTGTTGGAGCCACGGGATTAAATCAAGGAGAACAGGCTTCTATAAGGGAAACAGTGACTTCCTGTTGGAGCCACGGGATTAAATCAAGGAGAACAGGCTTCTATAAGGGAAACTTCTCTCTCTCGGAGGACCTGAGCCCTAGGACCATGCCCCAGGACTACCTGACATGATGACTCCTTGCTGTCCCCAGTCCACCTGGCCGTGCTGCTGCTCCAGTTTCAACTGAACCGCGGCCCTAGGACCATGCCCCAGGACTACTTGACATGATGACTCCTTGCTGTCCCCAGTCCACCTGGCCGTGCTGCTGCTCCAGTTTCAACTGTTCTGCCTTATTATTATTCGACCATGCTGGTCATTTATGAACATTTGAACATCTTGGCCATGTTCTGTTATAATCTCTACCCGGCACAGCCAGAAGAGGACTGGCCACCCCACATAGCCTGGTTCCTCTCTAGGTTTCTTCCTAGGTTTTGGCTTTTCTAGGGAGTTTTTCCTAGCCACCGTGCTTCTACACCTGCATTGCTTGCTGTTTGGGGTTTTAGGCTGGGTTTCTGTACAGCACTTTGAGATATCAGCTGATGTACGAAGGGCTATATAAATAAATTTGATTTGATTTGAACAGTGACTTCCTGTTGGAGCCACGGGATTAAATCAAGGAGAACAGGCTTCTATAGGAGCCAAGGGCTTGAATTAATGAGAACAGGCTTCTATAGGAACCAAGGGCTTGAATTAATGAGAACAGGCTTCTATAGGAGCCAAGGGCTTAAATCAAGGAGAACATGCTTCTATAGGAGCCAAGGGCTTAAATCAAGGAGAACATGCTTCTATAGGAGCCAAGGGCTTAAATCAAGGAGAACAGGCTTCTATAGGAGCCAAGGGCTTATATCAAGGAGAACAGGTCATAGGAGAACAGGAGAACAGGCCTCTATAGGAGCCAAGGGCTTATATCAAGGAGAACAGGAGAACAGGCTTCTATATGAGCCAAGGGCTTGAATTAATGAGAACAGGCTTCTATAGGAGCCAAGGGCTTAACTCAAGGAGAACAGGCTTCTATAGGAGCCAAGGGCTTGAATTAATGAGAACAGGCTTCTATAGGAGCCAAGGGCTTAGATCAAGGAGAACAGGCTTCTATAGGAGCCAAGGGCTTAACTCAAGGAGAACAGGCTTCTATAGGAGCCAAGGGCTTAAATCAAGGAGAACATGCTTCTATAGGAGCCAAGGGCTTAACTTAAGGAGAACAGGCTTCTATAGGAGAACAGGAGAACAGGCTTCTATAGGAGCCAAGGGCTTAACTCAAGGAGAACAGGCTTCTATAGGAGCCAAGGGCTTAAATCAAGGAGAACAGGCTTCTATAGGAGCCAAGGGCTTAACTCAAGGAGAACAGGCTTCTATAGGAGCCAAGGGCTTGAATTAATGAGAACAGGCTTCTATAGGAGCTTAAATCAAGGAGAACAGGCTTCTAGGAGCCAAGGGCTTAAATCAAGGAGAACAACTCAAGGATAACTTCTATAGGAGCCAAGGGCTTAAATCAAGGAGAACAGGCTTCTATAGGAGCCAAGGGCTTAAATCAAGGAGAACAGGCTTCTATAGGAGCCAAGGGCTTAAATCAAGGAGAACAGGCTTCTATAGGAGCCAAGGGCTTAAATCAAGGAGAACAGGCTTCCAAGGGCTTATATCAAGGAGAACAGGCTTCTATAGGAGCCAAGGGCTTAAATCAAGGAGAACAGGCTTCTATAGGAGCCAAGGGCTTAACTCAAGGAGAACAGGCTTCTATAGGAGCCAAGGGCTTAAATCAGGGAGAACAGGCTTCTATAGGAACCAAGGGCTTAACTCAAGGAGAACAGGCTTCTATAGGAGCCAAGGGCTTGAATTAATGAGAACAGGCTTCTATAGGAACCAAGGGCTTATATCAAGGAGAACAGGCTTCTATAGGAGCCAAGGGCTCTTATCAAGGAGAACAGGCTTCTATAGGAGCCAAGGGCTTAAATCAGGGAGAACAGGCTTCTATAGGAGCCAAGGGCTTAACTCAAGGAGAACAGGCTTCTATAGGAGCCAAGGGCTTGAATTAATGAGAACAGGCTTCTATAGGAACCAAGGGCTTGAATTAATGAGAACAGGCTTCTATAGGAGCCAAGGGCTTAAATCAAGGAGAACAGGCTTCTATAGGAACCAAGGGCTTGAATTAATGAGAACAAGCTTCTATAGGAGCCAAGGGCTTATATCAAGGAGAACAGGCTTCTATAGGAGCCAAGGGCTTGAATTAATGAGAACAGGCTTTCCATCTCTCTGGGTTGTTCCTCCATGTTTCTCCAGACCACACCAGTTGAAGCCGCTCTCAGACATTTCTGCCTGGGAAACATTAATCAAAAAATAGTTTTTAAATCCATTGTATTAGATTCATGATGGTCTGTGAGATCTGTTGGCTGTCTTGTCTCTCCGTCAGTGACCCGGGGGACATAACTGGGTAGAATGAACCACAGCGCCCTCCAGTGTTCAGACAAACTATTACGTCATAGTTTGTTTGTATATGTTTGTTTACTCCATGTGTAACTCTGTGTTGTTGTTTGTATATGTTTGTTTACTCCATGTGTAACTCTGTGTTGTTGTTTGTATATGTTTGTTTACTCCTTGTGTAACTGTGTTGTTGTTTGTATGTTTTGTTTACTCCATGTGTAACTCTGTGTTGTTGACTGTATGTTTTGTTTATTCCATGTGTATCTCTGTGTTGTTGTTTGTATGTTTGTTTACTCCATGTGTAACTCTGTGTTGTTGTTTGTATGTTTGTTTACTCCATGTGTAACTCTGTGTTGTTGTTTGTGTGTTTGTTTACTCCATGTGTAACTCTGTGTTGTTGTTTACTCCATGTGCAACTCTGTGTCATTGTATGTGTCGAACTGCTTTGCTTTATCTTGGCCAGGTCGCAGTTGTAAATGAGAACTTGTTCTCAACTTGCCTACCTGGTTAAATAAAGGTAAAATTTAAAAAACACCTATGTCAATTTATTTTATTTCATTTTACCTTTATTTAACTAGGCATGTCAGTTAAGAACAAATTCTTATTTTCAATGACGGCCTAGGAACAGTGGGTTAACTGCCTGTTCAGGGGCAGAACGACAGATTAGTACCTTGTCAGCTCAGGGATTTGAACTCGCAACCTTCCGGTTACTAGTCCAACGCTCTAATTAATACGTCATTGTAGATGTCATTATTCAAAAAGGACAATCTCGGATTCAAACAAAACAATAACAAACATGGATGTACCAATCCCAGATTGCCCCTTCAAGTCATTCTGGTGTCAAGGATTCATAATGGAGGAATTGATGACGAGGCTGTGGGTGGAGCTGATGACGCCACGGCGACAGACAGAAGGACATTATGGTCTGGTGACCAGGGTCAGAGTAAGACAGGACACGCGGGATGTGACTTATTCACGTTGTTTCCCTGCTCCCAGTAACAGGACCCAATAGACCCAGTAGCAGGTCCTTGTAAAAGTCCCTCCTGTCAGCCTCCATGCAGAGATTGATGGAGAGTTTTGAACCCCATTAAGACACACAACAACAAAAGAAGGGGTCATTTTGGCTCCGTTGGCTCAACAATTACAGCAGTTTCTCATAACCCTGCTGTTGACTGGTGGGCTGACAGGGAAACTAATCCTCACACAGACACTAATTCCTTATAAACACTGTTGTATTTACGTGAAAACATGTCGTCGTCCCCCCCCCCGACCTCGCATGATTCTGGCAGGGGAACGTTGATGATTTAGGGCCACTACTCCTGTCTCAAACTGTGTCAGCTCTGCTGCGGGGCCGAGGCTGTGTGTGTGTGTGTGTGAGTGTGTGTGAGTGTGTGTGTGAGTGTGTGTGTGTGTGTGTGTGTGTGTGTGTACGCTGCGGGGCCAAGGCTGTGTGTGTGTGTGTGAGTGAGTGTGTGTGTGTGTGTGAGTGTGTGTGTGTGTGTGTGTACGCTGCGGGGCCAAGGCTGTGTGCGTGTGAGTGTGTGTGTGTGTGAGTGTGTGTGTGTGTGTGTGTATGTGTGTTTGTGTGTGTGCGCGCTGCGGGGCCAAGGCTGTGTGTGTGTGAGTGTGTGTGTGTGAGTGTGTGTGTATGTGTGTTTGTGTGTGTGCGCGCTGCGGGGCCAAGGCTGTGTGTGTGTGAGTGTGTGTGTGAGTGTGTGTGCTGCGGGGCCAAGGCTGTGTGTGAGTGTGTGTGTGTGTGAGTGAGTGTGTGTGCTGCGGGGCCAAGGCTGTGTGTGTGTGTGTGCTGCGGGGCCAAGTCTGTGTGTGTTTGTGTATGTGTGTCTGTGTATGTGTGTGTGCTCGCTGCGGGGCAGAGGCTGTGTGTGTTTGTGTGTGTGTGTGTGCTCACAGCGGGGCCGAGGCTGTGTGTGTTCGCGTGTGCTCGCTGCGAGGCTGTGTGTGTTTGTGTATGTGTGTCTGTGTATGTGTGTGTGTGTGTGCTCGCTGCGGGGCCAAGGCTGTGTGTGTTTGTGTATGTGTGTTCGTGTATGTGTGTGTGTGCTCGCTGCGGGGCCAAGGCTGTGTGTGTTTGTGTATGTGTGTCTGTGTATGTGTGTGTGTGTGTGCTCGCTGCGAGGCAGAGGCTGTGTGTGTTTGTGTATGTGTGTCTGTGTATGTGTGTGTGTGTGTGCTCGCTGCGGGGCAGAGGCTGTGTGTGTTTGTGTATGTGTGTTCGTGTGTGTGTGTGTGTGTATGTGTGTGCTGCGGGGCAGAGGCTGTTTGTGTGTGTATGTATGTGTGTGTGTGTGCGCGTTGCGGGGACGAGGCTGTGTGTGTGTGTGTATGTATGTATGTGTGTGTGCGCGCTGCGGGGCCGAGGCTGTGTGTGTGTGTGTGTGTGTTTGTGTATGTGTGTGCTGCGGGGCAGAGGCTGTTAGTGTGTGTATGTATGTGTGTGTGTGTGCGCGTTGTGGGGCCGAGGCTGTGTGTGTGTGTGTATGTATGTATGTGTGTGTGCGCGCGCTGCGGGGCCGAGGCTGTGTGTGTGTGTGTTTGTGTGTGTGTGCGGGGCTATGCTTGTTAAAGGATGGTGGGATATAAATACTAAATTAATCATGTTTTGGCTCAACTTGCGGGGCCTCTTGCTGAAATGTGCTTGTGGAGGCCCGCGATCACATCAAATATTAACAGCTATGTTTCCCTGACAACTGGCAGGAGGATGAGGAGGGGCCTCCTTCCTCGTGGCATCAGAGGAAGGGAGTTTCCATATGTTGGTTTGACTTCTTTCTCCAAAACAGATGCAATTCATTCATTGATAAGCAAAAAAACAAAACAAAAATCCAGTCTTGTGCATTGTGATGCTGTTATTCAAATGACTGTGAATAAATACATTGGAAAGATGCCTGATGTGACTGTAGCCCAGTGTGATGCCTGATGTGACTGTAGCCCAGTGTGATGCCTGATGTGACTGTAGCCCAGTGTAAAGCGTGATGCCTGATGTGACTGTAGACCAGTGTAAAGTGAGATGCCTGATGTGACTGTAGCCCAGTGTAAAGTGTGATGCCTGATGTGACTGTAGCCCAGTGTGATGCCTGATGTGACTGTAGCCCAGTGTAAAGTGTGATGCCTGATGTGACTGTAGCCCAGTGTGATGCCTGATGTGACTGTAGCCCAGTGTAAAGTGTGATGCCTGATGTGACTGTAGCCCAGTGTGATGCCTGATGTGACTGTAGCCCAGTGTAAAGTGTGATGCCTGATGTGACTGTAGCCCAGTGTAAAGTGAGATGCCTGATGTGACTCTGTGTAAAGTGTGATGCCTGATGTGACTCCTTAGCCCAGTGTAAAGTGAGATGCCTGATGTGACTGTAGCCCAGTGTAAAGTGTGATGCCTGATGTGACTGTAGCCCAGTGTAAAGGGTGATGCCTGATGTGACTGTAGCCCAGTGTAAAGTGTGATGCCTGATGTGACTGTAGCCCAGTGTAAAGTGTGATGCCTGATGTGACTGTATCCCAGTGTAAAGTGTGATGCCTGATGTAACTGTAGCCCTGTGTAAAGTGTGATGCCTGATGTGACTGTAGCACAGTGTGATGCCTGATGTGACTGTAGCCCAGTGTGATGCCTGATGTGACTCTGTAGCCCAGTGTGATGCCTGATGTGACTGTAGTCCAGTGTGATGCCTGATGTGACTGTAGCCCAGTGTGATGCCTGATGTGACTGTAGCCCAGTGGAAAGTGAGATGCCTGATGTGACTGTAGCCCAGTGTGATGCCTGATGTGACTGTAGCCCAGTGTGATGCCTGATGTGACTGTAGCCCAGTGTGATGCCTGATGTGACTGTAGCCCAGTGTGATGCCTGATGTGACTGTAGCCCAGTGTAAAGTGTGATGCCTGATGTGACTGTAGCCCAGTGTGATGCCTGATGTGACTGTAGCCCAGTGTGATGCCTGATGTGACTGTAGCCCAGTGTAAAGTGTGATGCCTGATGTGACTGTAGCCCAGTGTGATGCCTGAAGTGACTGTAGCCCAGTGTAAAGTGTGATGCCTGATGTGACTGTAGCCCAGTGTGATGCCTGATGTGACTGTAGCCCAGTGTAAAGTGTGATGCCTGATGTGACTGTAGCCCAGTGTGATGCCTGATGTGACTGTAGCCCAGTGTGATGCCTGATGTGACTGTAGCCCAGTGTAAAGTGTGATGCCTGATGTGACTGTAGCCCAGTGTGATGCCTGATGTGACTGTAGCCCAGTGTGATGCCTGATGTGACTGTAGCCCAGTGTGATGCCTGATGTGACTGTAGCCCAGTGTGATGCCTGATGTGACTGTAGCCCAGTGTGATGCCTGATGTGACTGTAGCACAGTGTGATGCCTGATGTGACTGTAGCCCAGTGTGATGCCTGATGTGACTGTAGCCCAGTGTGATGCCTGATGTGACTGTAGCCCAGTGTGATGCCTGATGTGACTGTAGCCCAGTGTAAAGTGTGATGCCTGATGTGACTGTAGCCCAGTGTAAAGTGTGATGCCTGATGTGACTGTAGCCCAGTGTGATGCCTGATGTGACTGTGGCCCAGTGGAAAGTGTGATGCCTGATGTGACTGTAGCCCAGTGTAAAGTGTGATGCCTGATGTGACTGTAGCCCAGTGTGATGTCTGATGTGACTGTAGCCCAGTGTAAAGTGTGATGCCTGATGTGACTGTAGCCCAGTGTAAAGTGTGATGCCTGATGTGACTGTAGCCCAGTGGAAAATGTGATGCCTGATGTGACTGTAGCCCAGTGTAAAGTGAGATGCCTGATGTGACTGTAGCCCAGTGTGATGCCTGATGTGACTGTAGCCCAGTGTAAAGTGTGATGCCTGATGTGACTGTAGCCCAGTGTAAAGTGTGATGCCTGATGTGACTGTAGCCCTGTGTAAAGTCTGATGCCTGATGTTACTCTGTGGCCCAGTGGAAAGTGTGATGCCTGATGTGACTCTGTGGCCCAGTGGAAAGTGTGATGCCTGATGTGACTCTGTGGCCCAGGGTAAAGTGTGATGCCTGATGTGACTGTAGCCCAGTGAGATGCCTGATGTGACTCTAGAGCCCTGTGTAAAGTGTGATGCCTGATGTGACTGTAGCCCAGTGAGATGCCTGATGTGACTGTAGCCCAGTGTAAAGTGTGATGCCTGATGTGACTGTAGCCCAGTGTGATGCCTGATGTGACTGTAGCCCAGTGTGATGCCTGATGTGACTGTAGCCCAGTGTAAAGTGTGATGCCTGATGTGACTGTAGCCCAGTGTGATGCCTGATGTGACTGTAGCCCAGTGTAAAGTGTGATGCCTGATGTGACTGTAGCCCAGTGTAAAGTGAGATGCCTGATGTGACTGTAGCCCAGTGTAAAGTGTGATGCCTGATGTGACTGTAGCCCAGTGTGATGTCTGATGTGACTGTAGCCCAGTGTAAAGTGTGATGCCTGATGTGACTGTAGCCCAGTGTAAAGTGTGATGCCTGATGTGACTGTAGCCCAGTGGAAAATGTGATGCCTGATGTGACTGTAGCCCAGTGTAAAGTGAGATGCCTGATGTGACTGTAGCCCAGTGTGATGCCTGATGTGACTGTAGCCCAGTGTAAAGTGTGATATCTGATGTAACTGTAGCCCTGTGTAAAGTGTGATGCCTGATGTGACTGTAGCACAGTGTGATGCCTGATGTGACTGTAGCCCAGTGTGATGCCTGATGTGACTCTGTAGCCCAGTGTGATGCCTGATGTGACTGTAGTCCAGTGTGATGCCTGATGTGACTGTAGCCCAGTGTGATGCCTGATGTGACTGTAGCCCAGTGGAAAGTGAGATGCCTGATGTGACTGTAGCCCAGTGTGATGCCTGATGTGACTGTAGCCCAGTGTGATGCCTGATGTGACTGTAGCCCAGTGTGATGCCTGATGTGACTGTAGCCCAGTGTGATGCCTGATGTGACTGTAGCACAGTGTGATGCCTGATGTGACTGTAGCCCAGTGTGATGCCTGATGTGACTGTAGCCCAGTGTGATGCCTGATGTGACTGTAGCCCAGTGTAAAGTGTGATGCCTGATGTGACTGTAGCCCAGTGTAAAGTGTGATGCCTGATGTGACTGTAGCCCAGTGTGATGCCTGATGTGACTGTGGCCCAGTGGAAAGTGTGATGCCTGATGTGACTGTAGCCCAGTGTAAAGTGTGATGCCTGATGTGACTGTAGCCCAGTGTGATGTCTGATGTGACTGTAGCCCAGTGTAAAGTGTGATGCCTGATGTGACTGTAGCCCAGTGTAAAGTGTGATGCCTGATGTGACTGTAGCCCAGTGGAAAATGTGATGCCTGATGTGACTGTAGCCCAGTGTAAAGTGAGATGCCTGATGTGACTGTAGCCCAGTGTGATGCCTGATGTGACTGTAGCCCAGTGTAAAGTGTGATGCCTGATGTGACTGTAGCCCTGTGTAAAGTCTGATGCCTGATGTTACTCTGTGGCCCAGTGGAAAGTGTGATGCCTGATGTGACTCTGTGGCCCAGTGGAAAGTGTGATGCCTGATGTGACTCTGTGGCCCAGGGTAAAGTGTGATGCCTGATGTGACTGTAGCCCAGTGAGATGCCTGATGTGACTCTAGAGCCCTGTGTAAAGTGTGATGCCTGATGTGACTGTAGCCCAGTGAGATGCCTGATGTGACTCTAGAGCCCTGTGTAAAGTGTGATGCCTGATATGATTATATAGCCCTGTGTAAAGTGTGATGCCCATAGGAAAGCACAATATATATGGAATAGGGTTCTGTTTGAAACACACCCTTACACTCATCACAATATTCAGGTCCACCAGTCTTGTGCACAGTGATCAGTCTGGAAGCTTGATATGATATATAGTACCTGTTTTAAAAGTCTGGACACACCTACTCAATCAAGTTTTTTTTATTTTTTTACTATTTTCTACATTGTAGAATAATAGTGAAGACATCAGAAATATGAAATAACACATATGGAATCAAGTAGTAACCAAAAAAGTGTTAAACAAATCTAAATATATTTAGGATTTTCTTCAAAGTTGCCACCCTTTGCCTTGATGACAACTTTGCACACTCTTGACATTCTCTCAACCAGCTTCACCTGGAATGCTTTTCCAACAGTCTTGAAGGAGTTCCCACATATGCTGAGAACTTGTTGGCTGCTCTTCCGTTAACTCTACGGTCCAACTCATCCCAAACCATCTCAAGTGGGTTGAGGTCGGGGGATTGTGGAGGCCAGGTCATCTGATGCAGCATTCCATCACTCTCCTTCTTGGTTAAATAGTCCTCACACCGCCTGGAGGTGTGTTGGGTCATTTTTATTATCTATTCATCGAACCTGGCAAGTCAGTTAAGAACAAATTCTTATTTACAATGACAGCCTACAAGGCGACAAAAGGCCTCCCTGGTCTGTAGCTCTGTGAATAAGGACCCTGGTCTGTAGCTCTGTGAATAAGGACCCTGGTCTGTAGCTCTGTGAATAAGGACCCTGGTCTGTAGCTCTGTGAATAAGGACCCTGGTCTGTAGCTCTGTGAATAAGGACCCTGGTCTGTAGCTCTGTGAATAAGGACCCTGGTCTGTAGCTCTGTGAATAAGGACCCTGGTCTGTAGCTCTGTGAATAAGGACCCTGGTCTGTAGCTCTGTGAATAAGGACCCTGGTCTGTAGCTCTGTTAATAAGGACCCTGGTCTGTAGCTCTGTTAATAAGGACCCTGGTCTGTAGCTCTGTGAATAAGGACCCTGGTCTGTAGCTCTGTGAATAAGGACCCTGGTCTGTAGCTCTGTGAATAAGGACCGTGGTCTGTAGCTCTGTGAATAAGGACCCTGGTCTGTAGCTCTGTGAATAAGGACCCTGGTCTGTAGCTCTGTGAATAAGGACCCTGGTCTGTAGCTCTGTGAATAAGGACCCTGGTCTGTAGCTCTGTGAATAAGGACCCTGGTCTGTAGCTCTGTGAATAAGGACCCTGGTCTGTAGCTCTGTGAATAAGGACCCTGGTCTGTAGCTTTGCTAGTTCTGTCAAGTCTGAATGAGGCTGCTCCTCCATGGTAACAGTAGACCAATGAGGCTGCTCCTCCATGGTAACAGTCGGCCAATGAGGCTGCTCCTCCATGGTAACAGTAGACCAATGAGGCTGCTCCTCCACGGTAACAGTAGACCAATGAGGCTGCTCCTCCACGGTAACAGTGGGCCAATGAGGCTGCTCCTCCATGGTAACAGTAGACCAATGAGGCTGCTCCTCCATGGTAACAGTAGACCAATGAGGCTGCCCATCCATGGTAACAGTAGACCAATGAGGCTGCTCCTCCATGGTAACAGTAGACCAATGAGGCTGCTCCTCCATGGTAACAGTAGACCAATGAGGCTGCCCATCCATGGTAACAGATGACCAATGAGGCTGCTCCTCCATGGTAACAGTAGACCAATGAGGCTGCTCCTCCATGGTAACAGTAGACCAATGAGGCTGCTCCTCCATGGTAACAGTAGACCAATGAGGCTGCTCCTCCATGGTAACAGTCGGCCAATGAGGCTGCTCCTCCATGGTATCAGTAGACCAATGAGGTAGCTCCTCCATGGTAACAGTCGGCCAATGAGGCTGCTCCTCCATGGTAACAGTAGACCAATGAGGTAGCTCCTCCATGGTAACAGTGGGCCAATGAGGCTGCTCCTCCATGGTAACAGTAGACCAATGAGGTAGCTCCTCCATGGTAACAGTAGACCAATGAGGTAGCTCCTCCATGGTAACAGTGGGCCAATGAGGCTGCTCCTCCATGGTAACAGTAGACCAATGAGGCTGCCCATCCATGGTAACAGTAGACCAATGAGGCTGCTCCTCCATGGTAACAGTAGACCAATGAGGCTGCTCCTCCATGGTAACAGTAGACCAATGAGGCTGCCCATCCATGGTAACAGATGACCAATGAGGCTGCTCCTCCATGGTAACAGTAGACCAATGAGGCTGCTCCTCCATGGTAACAGTAGACCAATGAGGCTGCTCCTCCATGGTAACAGTAGACCAATGAGGCTGCTCCTCCATGGTAACAGTCGGCCAATGAGGCTGCTCCTCCATGGTATCAGTAGACCAATGAGGTAGCTCCTCCATGGTAACAGTCGGCCAATGAGGCTGCTCCTCCATGGTAACAGTAGACCAATGAGGTAGCTCCTCCATGGTAACAGTGGGCCAATGAGGCTGCTCCTCCATGGTAACAGTAGACCAATGAGGTAGCTCCTCCATGGTAACAGTAGACCAATGAGGTAGCTCCTCCATGGTAACAGTGGGCCAATGAGGCTGCTCCTCCATGGTAACAGTAGGCCAATGAGGCTGCTCCTCCATGGTAACAGTAGGCCAATGAGGCTGCTCCTCCACGGTAACAGTAGACCAATGAGGCTGCTCCTCCATGGTAACAGTAGCCATTCTAACAGTAGCCGCCCCACATGACTGGATCTTTTGGGAACCCCACAGGACTGGCTCTTTTAGGAACCCCACATGACTGGATCTTTTGGGAACCCCACAGGACTGGCTCTTTTAGGAACCCCACAGGACTGGCTCTTTTAGGAACCCCACAGGACCGGCTCTTTTAGGAACCCCACAGGACTGGATCTTTTAGAACCCCACAGGACTGGATCTTTTAGAACCCCACAGGACTGGATCTTTTGGGAACCCCACAGGACTGGATCTTTTGGGAACCCCACAGGACTGGATCTTTTGGGAACCCCACAGGACTGGCTCTTTTAGGAACCCCACAGGACTGGATCTTTTAGAACCCCACAGGACTGGATCTTTTGGGAACCCCACAGGACTGGCTCTTTTGGGAACCCCACAGGACTGGATCTTTTGGGAACCCCACAGGACTGGCTCTTTTAGGAACCCCACAGGACTGGCTCTTTTAGGAACCCCACAGGACTGGCTCTTTTAGGAACCCCACAGGACTGGCTCTTTTAGGAACCCCACAGGACTGGATCTTTTGGGAACCCCACAGGACTGGATCTTTTGGGAACCCCACAGGACTGGCTCTTTTAGGAACCCCACAGGACTGGATCTTTTAGAACCCCACAGGACTGGATCTTTTGGGAACCCCACAGGACTGGATCTTTTGGGAACCCCACAGGACTGGATCTTTTAGGAACCCCACAGGACTGGCTCTTTTAGAACCCCACAGGACTGGATCTTTTAGGAACCCCACAGGACTGGATCTTTTGGGAACCCCACAGGACTGGATCTTTTGGGAACCCCACAGGACTGGATCTTTTGGGAACCCCACAGGACTGGATCTTTTGGGAACCCCACAGGACTGGATCTTTTGGGAACCCCACAGGACTGGCTCTTTTAGGAACCCCACAGGACTGGATCTTTTAGAACCCCACAGGACTGGATCTTTTGGGAACCCCACAGGACTGGATCTTTTGGGAACCCCACAGGACTGGCTCTTTTGGGAACCCCACAGGACTGGATCTTTTGGGAACCCCACAGGACTGGCTCTTTTAGGAACCCCACAGGACTGGATCTTTTAGAACCCCACAGGACTGGATCTTTTGGGAACCCCACAGGACTGGATCTTTTAGGAACCCCACAGGACTGGCTCTTTTAGAACCCCACAGGACTGGCTCTTTTAGAACCCCACAGGACTGGATCTTTTAGAACCCCACAGGACTGGATCTTTCGGAACCCCACAGGACTGGATCTTTCGGAACCCCACAGGACTGGATCATTTAGGAACCCTAAAGGACTGGAATGTAAGACTGAGGGAACTGAGCTGAGGCCAGGGGGTACAGAGAGTGGAGGGCGGGGCAGTTTATCTCCTGTGTGTGTGTGTGAGAGAGAGAGCAAAGCTTTAGGGGGTAAATGAGGGTTCAGAGGGAGGTGGACCACGGCGAGGGAGGGGGCCTGTTTAAGGGTGCCACGCTGGGAGACGGACGGGTGTTACAACACAATCTACAGAGAGAGAGAAGGCTAACTGATAAACGCTAACAGAAAATAGGTGCATGAGCAAACGCCATTTCTCATCATTATCCGTGCGACCATGACAGGCACCGGAGAGGAGAGGCAATATCATCAGAGGGCCTCTGCTCCCTGATTGGGTTATTTGTCCGCTCTTATGCAAATGAGACGGGACAGAGGCTGCCGGGAGCAGTCGAGTGGGACGCTCCTTCACAGCAGGACAGGCAGGTGTACAGGACAAGCAGACAGTTATAGGTCCTTCACGACAGGACAGGTAGGTTTGTACAGGACAGGTAGGTGTACAGGACAAGCAGACAGTTATAGGTCCTTCACGACAGGACAGGTAGGTTGGTACAGGACAGGTAGGTTTGTACAGGACAGGTAGGTTTGTACAGGACAGGTAGGTTGTACAGGACAGGTAGGTGTACAGGACAAGCAGACAGTTATAGGTCCTTCACAGCAGGACAGGTAGGTTGTACAGGACAGGTAGGTTTGTACAGGACAGGTAGGTTTGTACAGGACAGGTAGGTGTACAGGACAGGTAGGTTGTACAGGACAGGCAGGTGTACAGGACAGGTAGGTTGTACAGGACAAGCAGAGAGTTATAGGTCCTTCACAGCAGGACAGGTAGGTTGTACAGGACAGGTAGGTTTGTACAGGACAGGTAGGTTTGTACAGGACAGGTAGGTGTACAGGACAGGTAGGTTGTACAGGACAGGCAGGTGTACAGGACAAGCAGAGAGTTATAGGTCCTTCACAGCAGGACAGGTAGGTTGGTACAGGACAGGTAGGTTGTACAGGACAGGTAGGTTTGTACAGGACAGGTAGGTTTGTACAGGACAGGTAGGTTTGTACAGGACAGGTAGGTTGTACAGGACAGGTAGGTTGTACAGGTAGGTGTACAGGACAGGTAGGTTGTACAGGACAGGTAGGTTGTACAGGACAGGTAGGTTGTACAGGACAGGTAGGTTGTACAGGACAGGTACAGCACCTTCACAAAGTATTCACACCCCTCGACTTTTTCCACAATTCAAAATGTATTCAAATAATAACAATTATCACTGGTCTACAGACAATACACAATATTTGCTAATGCGTGGAGCTAGAGGCGTCACTACAGACCCAGGGTTCGATCACGGGCTGTGTGACACCCGGCCGTGATCGGGAGTCCCATAGGGCGGCCCACAATTGACCCAACGCCGTCTGGGTTTGGGGCGTCATTGTAAAATAACAATTTGTTCTTAATTGATTTGCCTATTTCAATAAAAAAAAGGTTCAATAAAATATGAAGCAGTTTCTTTTATAAATTTAATTAAAAAGATGAAAACTGAAATGTCGAGTCAAGTATTCAACTCCTTTGTTACGGAAAGGAGCCTAAATACGTTTAGGAGTAAAAAATGTGCTTTTAACATGTCACATGATAAGTTTAATGGACTCAGTCTGTGTCCAATAAAAGTGTTTAACATGATTTTTGATTGACTGCCTCATCTCCGTACCCCACACATACAGATAATTGTAAGGTCCCTCAGACGAGCAGTGAATTTCAAACACGGATTCAACCACAAAGACCAGGGAGGTTTTCCAATCCTCACAAAGAAGGTCACCTATTGGGAGATGGGTAAAAAATAAATAAAAAGCAGACATTGAATATCCCTTTTATTAATTACACTTTGGATGGTGCATCAATACAACCAGTCACTACAGAGATACAGGCGTCCTTCTTAACTCAGTTGCCAGTGAGGAAGGAAACCACTCAGTGATTTCACCAGGCCAATGGTGACTTTTAAAAACAGGTACAGAGTTTAATGGCTGTGATAGGAGAAAACTGAGGATGGATCAACATTGTAGTTACTCTACAATACTAACCTAAATGACAGAATGAAAAGAAGGAAGCCTGTACAGAATAACAAATATTCCAAAACATGCATCTTGTTTGCAACAAGGCACTAAAGTAATACTTCAAAAAAATGTGGCAAAAAATATATTTTTTGTCCTGAATACAAAGATTTACATTTAGGGAAATCCAATACAACACATTACTGAGTACCACTCTCCATATTTTCAAGCATAGTGGTGGCTGCATCATGTTATGGGTATACTTGTAATTGTTAAGGACTGGGTGAGTTTTTCAGGATAAAAAAATAAACAGACTGGAGCAAAACACAGGAAGAATCCTGAGGAAAACCTGGTTCGGTTTCAGCTTTCCACCAGACACTGGGAGAGGAGTTCACCTTTCATCAGGACAATAAACCTAAAACACAAGGCCAAAATCTACACTGGAGTTGCTTACCAAGAAGACAGTGAATGTTCCCGAATGGCCGAGTTACTGCGGACCTAAATCTACTTCACAATCTATGTCAAGACCTGAAAATAGTTGAGTAGCAATGATCAACAACCAATGAGACAGAGCTTGAAGAAGATTGAAAACAATAAAATGTTCCACAATCTCTTGGAATCTTACCCAGAATGCCTCACAGCTGGGATCATCGCCGTAAAGCTGCTTCTACAAAGTACCGACTCTGGGGGGTGTGAGAACTTATGTAAATGAGACGTTACTGTATTTCTGTAATACAAACAATAAAATGGCATCGAAAAACATGTTTTCACTTTGTCATTATGGGATGTTGAGTGTAGATGGGCCGGGACAGGTAGGTGTGTAGATGGGCCGGGACAGGTAGGTGTGTAGATGGGTCGGGACAGGTAGGTGTGCAGATGGGTCGGGACAGGTAGGTGTGCAGATGGGTCGGGACAGGTAGGTGTGCAGATGGGTCGGGACAGGTAGGTGTGCAGATGGGTCGGGACAGGCAGGTGTGTAGATGGGTCGGGACAGGCAGGTGTGTAGATGGGTCGGGACAGGCAGGTGTGTAGATGGGTCGGGACAGGCAGGTGTGTAGATGGGTCGGGACAGGCAGGTGTGTAGATGGGTCGGGACAGGCAGGTGTGTAGATGGGTCAGGACAGGCAGGTGTGTAGATGGGTCAGGACAGGCAGGTGTGTAGATGGGTCAGGACAGGCAGGTGTGTAGATGGGTCAGGACAGGCAGGTGTGTTGATGGGTCAGGACAGGTAGGAGAACAGCCAGGACAGGTAGGTGTGTTGATGGGTCAGGAAAGGTAGGTGTACATTCAGGACAGGTAGGAGAACAGCCAGGACAGGTAGGTGTGTAGATGGGTCAGGACAGGCAGGTGTGTTGATGGGTCAGGACAGGTAGGAGAACAGCCAGGACAGGTAGGTGTGTTGATGGGTCAGGACAGGTAGCTGTACATTCAGGACAGGTAGGAGAACAGCCAGGACAGGTGGGTGTGTAGATGGGTCAGGACAGGCAGGTGTGTAGATGGGTCAGGACAGGTAGGAGAACAGCCAGGACAGGTAGGTGAACAGCCTGTTAAATAGACACATTAAAAGTGCTACAGGACCTCCATTGAAACGGTCTCATCATTACTCAGAGAAGTGACCATGTATACATGTTTTATATATACACACACACACACACACAACTGACCACAAATGTATTACAAATCTTGTCATTAACATTTCAAAAAGTAAAATCCTAAATCTTAAATCAGGAGAGGAAGTGTGCTGTCTGCCGATCACGTCCCGATGTCCTCTGGTCCCAGATCTAAGAGACATCACGGTCCCGTTGTCCTCTGGTCCCAGATCTAAGAGACATCACGGTCCTGTTGTCCTCTGGTCCCAGATCTAAGAGACATCATGTCCTGTTGCCCCAAATCTAAGAGACATCACATCCTGTTGTCTCAGATCTAAGAGACATCATGTCCTGTTGCCCCAAATCTAAGAGACAACAGGATGTGATAACCACACAGTTTAGCATTACGGAGATACCACACCAAGAGATAACCACAAAGCTCACCGTTACGGAGATACCACACCATGAGGTAACCACACAGCTCACCATTATGGAGATACCACAAAGCTCACCGTTATGGGGATACCACAAAGCTCACCGTTACAGAGATACCACACCAAGAGATAACCACAAAGCTCACCGTTATGGAGATACCACACAGCTCACCATTATGGAGATACCACACCAAGAGATAACCACAAAGCTCACCATTATGGAGATACCACACAGCTCACCGTTATGGAGATACCACACCAAGAAATAACCACACAGTTTACCGTTACGGAGGTACCACACAGCTCACCATTATGGAGATACCACACCAAGAGATAACTACACAGTTTACCGTTACGGAGATACCACACAGCTCACCGTTACGGAGATACCACACCGCTCACCATTACAGAGATACCACACCAAGAGAAACAGAACTTACCGTTAAGGAGATACCACAGAGCTCACCATTACGGAGACACTACACAGTTTACCGTTACGGAGATACCACACCAAGAGAAACAGAACTTACCATTAAGGAGATACCACAGAGCTGACCGTTACAGAGATACCACACCAAGAGGTAACCACACAGTTTACCGTTACGGAGATACCACACAGCTCACCGTTACGGAGATACCACACCAAGAGAAAAAGAACTTACCGTTACGGAGATACCACACATAGAGAAACAGAACTTACCATTAAGGAGATACCACACAGCTTACCGTTACGGAGATACCACACAGCTCACCGTTACGGAGATCCCACACAGTCTTTCTGACGTCGAGCCTCACCAAGTGGAAAATAGTTCTTGCCTTACCACATTTTGTTTTAATGGTAAATGTAAAACCACATGGAAATTTGCTCTTTTTGTGAAACGTTCTTTTTTTTTTTAATGGTCTTTATTTTGTCAGCTCTTTTTGTGGGATGTGTTTTATTAGCTGGTTTTGTTTCATCAATGGCATCACAGCTGCAGGGTTTTTTTCTGTTTTTTTTTTCAGCTGATTTTTTTATTATTTTTTATTTTTTGACCATTTGAAAGTCTTTATTTTATTTTTTTGACATTTCAAAAATAAATTCAAGAAAGAATCCCGAAGCAAAGCTGTCATTACAAATCATTAAAATCCAGACAGAGAATATTTACACAAGAAGCAATCTAATATCACACAGTCAAAACTCTCCGTCGTTTAGTTAAGTTCACCATTCTGTTCATAAACAGGCGTTTCAACACAACGACTCTTTATGTCATCATTTGATCTGATCAGTCAATGACCAATTGTTTTTCCTAAAGTAATCTAGTATCATTTCATTTCAATCCAATAAGCAAAAAAATAAAAGAACTGTACCAATCTTCATGTTATTAAACTACTTTTACAAATTAAAAGCAGGAAGAAGAAAAATAACCAGTATATTTACATGAAACTCCCACACAACTTTGTCTAGTAATCTTCTGAATCGCCACAACAGAATGAATTAACTGTTGAGGTTCTGACCTATTGTGAAATGCATCTAGTAGTTGAAAAAAAAAAAACAGCCAATCAGAAACTGTCAAAAAAAAAAACAGCCAATCAGAAACTGTAAAAAAAAAAAAAAAAAAAAAAAAAAAAAAAAAAATTGCGTTAGCATTTTTTCCAATCAGGGGCTGTCTTCATCTGCGCCAGGGGCGGGGTTCGTTGTCGTCATCCTCCTCGTCGTCGTCCTGGAGCAACGCATCATCAATCAGCGACTCTTCCTGGAACTACAAAAAAGGGACAAGACAAGACTTTAATAAAGAAAGAAAAACAACAGAGCTAATCTCTGGACATCCTAAATCCTCCTTAATCTGGCCAAATGTTACGCCCACCGGACATTATTTTCTTTACATTGGAGTCATTAAGCAGACACTCTTATCCAGAGAAGAAGAAATTAACGTTAAATGCCTTGCTCTTAAGGGCACAGAGATTTTTCTCCTAGTCGGCTGGGGGTTTCGAACCAGCAATCTTTTCGGGTTTACTGATCCAGAACAACACGTTGGGGACTGTCTGATTGGTCCAGAAACTAATGGGTTGGGACAGAGCCAGAACAACACGTTGGGGACTGTCTGATTGGTCCAGAAACTAATGGGTTGGGACAGAGCCAGAACAACACGTTGGGGACTGTCTGATTGGTCCAGAAACTAATGGGTTGGGACAGAGCCAGAACAACACGTTGGGGACTGTCTGATTGGTCCAGAAACTAATGGGTTGGGACAGAGCCAGAACAACACGTTGGGGACTGTCTGATTGGTCCAGAACCTAATGGGTTGGGACAGAGCCAGAACAACACGCTGGGGACTGTCTGATTGGTCCAGAAACTAATGGGTTGGGACAGAGCCAGAACAACACGCTGGGGACTGTCTGATTGGTCCAGAAACTAATGGGTTGGGACAGAGCCAGAACAACACGTTGGGGACTGTCTGATTGGTCCAGAAACTAATGGGTTGGGACAGAGCCAGAACAACACGCTGGGGACTGTCTGATTGGTCCAGAAACTAATGGGTTGGGACAGAGCCAGAACAACACGTTGGGGACTGTCTGATTGGTCCAGAAACTAATGGGTTGGGACAGAGCCAGAACAACACGCTGGGGACTGTCTGATTGGTCCAGAAACTAATGGGTTGGGACAGAGCCAGAACAACACGTTGGGGACTGTCTGATTGGTCCAGAAACTAATGGGTTGGGACAGAGCCAGAACAACACGTTGGGGACTGTCTGATTGGTCCAGAACCTAATGGGTTGGGACAGAGCCAGAACAACACGCTGGGGACTGTCTGATTGGTCCAGAAACTAATGGGTTGGGACAGAGCCAGAACAACACGTTGGGGACTGTCTAATTGGTCCAGAAACGAATGGGTTGGGACAGAGCCAGAACAACACGCTGGGAACTGTCTGATTGGTCCAGAAACTAATGGGTTGGGACAGAGCCAGAACAACACGCTGGGGACTGTCTGATTGGTCCAGAAACTAATGGGTTGGGACAGAGCCAGAACAACACGCTGGGGACTGTCTGATTGGTCCAGAAACTAATGGGTTGGAACAGAACAACACGCTGGGGACTGTCTGATTGGTCCAGAAACTAATGGGTTGGGACAGAGCCAGAACAACACGTTGGGGACTGTCTGATTGGTCCAGAAACTAATGGGTTGGGACAGAGCCAGAACAACACGCTGGGGACTGTCTGATTGGTCCAGAAACTAATGGGTTGGGACAGAGCCAGAACAACACGTTGGGGACTGTCTAATTGGTCCAGAAACTAATGGGTTGGGACAGAGCCAGAACAACACGTTGGGGACTGTCTGATTGGTCCAGAAACTAATGGGTTGGGACAGAGCCAGAACAACACGCTGGGGACTGTCTGATTGGTCCAGAAACTAATGGGTTGGGACAGAGCCAGAACAACACGTTGGGGACTGTCTGATTGGTCCAGAAACTAATGGGTTGGGACAGAGCCAGAACAACACGTTGGGGACTGTCTGATTGGTCCAGAAACTAATGGGTTGGGACAGAGCCAGAACAACACGCTGGGGACTGTCTGATTGGTCCAGAAACGAATGGGTTGGGACTGGCCCTCCAACACCACTTCCAGCAGCATCTGGTCTCCCATCCAGGGACTGACCAGGACCAACCCTGCTTAGCTTCAGAGGCAACCCAGTGGTGGGATTCAGGGTGGGATGCTGCTGGAGAAAAGCCTTAGCTGTGAAGCGCTGTGCCCAGACACACACACACACACACACACACACATCCCCAAACCATAAGCGACACATCGTAGTCCACAACTGGCAAAACAACATTCCACCTTCACCTCGTCGTGATCAGTCTCCTGCTCATCGGGCTCCTGGGAGGTCAGGGAGACGGCAGGCTTGTGCCAGGACAGACGCAGATCACTGCCGTTCAGACGGACGCTGTGTAGTGCCGCCTAGCGGAGGGCGGAGAGGGGGAACACAGGAGAGGACGGGAAGGGAGAGAGAGAGAGAGAGAGAGGAAGACACATGAGAGAACGAGGTGGAGAATGACTGTCCAACGTTGCAGCACTGGGTTGAAAACGTCCGGTTTGAGTCACGAGGTTGAAAAGTGTTTTACCTGTTCAGCCTCTGGTCTGCTCCTGTAGGTGATAACAGCCAGACAGGTTGTCTCGTCTATATGACAGTCCTCCAACTCTCCAAATTGCTTGAGAAAAAGGGAAAACAACAAGACTGGAATGAGATGAAAGATGGGAGTGAGGTGAAGACACACCGGTCTGCTCGTCCCAGAGTCTGAACTCATTCATTCACCCGAGCAAACAGGTATCAGAGCACTGCTGACGACCATTTTGTTTTCAACAATTCAACAGCTATTTTCTATTTTTCCCCCAAAACATCACATAAAGCCCGCCAACAAACATTCCTAATGTAATTCATATAAACCAGGACAGGGTTCATTAAAACTAGTTTAAAACCAGACTGGGTTCATTAAAACTAGTTTAAAACCAGACTGGGTTCATTAAAACGAGTTTAAAACCGGACTGGGTTCATTTAAACGAGTTTAAAACCAAACTGGATTCATTCAAATGAGTTTAAAACCAAACTGAGTTCATTAAAAACGAGTTTAAAACCAGACAGGGTTCATTCAAACGAGTTTAAACCCAAACCGAGTTCATTCAAACGAGTTTAAAACCAGACCGGGTTCATTCAAACGAGTTTAAAACCAGACCGGGTTCATTCAAACGAGTTTAAAGCAGACTGGGTTCATTAAAACTAGTTTAAAATCAGACCGGGTTCACTAAAACTAGTTTAAAACCAGACCGGGTTCATTAAAACTAGTTTAAACCAGACAGGGTTCACTAAAACTAGTTTAAACCAGACAGGGTTCACTAAAACTAGTTTAAACCAGACCGGGTTCATTAAAACTAGTTTAAACCAGACCGGGTTCATTAAAACTAGTTTAAAACCAGACCGGGTTCATTAAAACTAGTTTAAACCAGACAGGGTTCACTAAAACTAGTTTAAAACCAGACCGGGTTCATTAAAACTAGTTTAAAACCAGACAGGGTTCACTAAAACTAGTTTAAAACCAGACTGGGTTCATTAAAACTAGTTTAAACCAGACAGGGTTCATTAAAACTAGTTGAAAACCAGACTAGGTTCATTAAAACTAGTTTAAACCAGACAGGGTTCATTAAAACTAGTTTAAAACCAGACAGGGTTCATTAAAACTAGTTGAAGAAGCTCAACTCACAGCAAAGTGTGGCAGTAGATCCTGGAGGTCAGTCTCAGTAAAGCCAGAGATCTCCAGGGCTCTGGGTCTGTGATCTACTGTGGAGTGGACAGGGAGACCCCTCCCCCGGCAACCCCTTCCCCTACCCCTGCTCCTCAGGCCCCCACGGCCTCGAGCATGGGCCCCTCTGCCCCGCCCTGGCGCCAGGATCCCCCTCTTAGCTGCCTGGAGAGGAAGGCGGACAACGGCAGGATGATCAGTGTCACCTCAACACACACAATGCAATCTAGAAGAGACGATCTATAAAGATGAAACACCGCAGAAACACATCTGACAGTGTGACAGCACCCCCTGGTGGTTGAACAGAGAGACAGACAGTATACAAAGATTAAACACAGCAGAAACACATCTGACAGTGTGACAGCACCCCCTGGTGGTTGAACAGAGAGACAACAGCCAGTATACATAAAGATTAAACACAGCAGAAACACATCTGACAGTGTGACAGCACCCCCTGGTGGTTGAACAGAGAGACAACCAGAAATAAATGTATCAATCAGACAGACCTTCAGTTGAACCCCTACCTCTAACTGTAGTTGTGTCTGACCTTCAGCTGACCCCTACCTCTAACTGTAGTTGCATCTGACCTCCAGTTGACCCCTACCTCTAACTGTAGTTGTGTCTGACCTCCAGTTGACCCCTACCTCTAACTGTAGTTGTGTCTGACCTCCAGTCGACCCCTACCTCTAACTGTAGTTGCATCTGACCTCCAGTTGACCCCTACCTCTAACTGTAGTTGTGTCTGACCTCCAGTAACCCCTACCTCAAACTGTAGTTGTGTCTGACCTCCAGTTGACCCCTACCTCAAACTGTAGTTGTGTCTGACCTCCAGTAACCCCTACCTCAAACTGTAGTTGTGTCTGACCTCCAGTAACCCCTACCTCAAACTGTAGTTGTGTCTGACCTCCAGTAACCCCTACCTCAAACTGTAGTTGTGTCTGACCTCCAGTAACCCCTACCTCTAACTGTAGTTGTGTCTGACCTCCAGTAACCCCTACCTCTAACTGTAGTTGCGTCTGACCTCCAGTCGACCCCTACCTCTAACTGTAGTTGCGTCTGACCTCCAGTAACCCCTACCTCAAACTGTAGTTGTGTCTGACCTCCAGTAACCCCTACCTCAAACTGTAGTTGCGTCTGACCTTCAGCTGACCCCTACCTCTAACTGTAGTTGCGTCTGACCTCCAGTCGACCCCTACCTCTAACTGTAGTTGCGTCTGACCTCCAGTCGACCCCTACCTCTAACTGTAGTTGCATCTGACCTCCAGTAACCCCTACCTCTAACTGTAGTTGTGTCTGACCTCCAGGTGACCCCTACCTCTAACTGTAGTTGCATCTGACCTCCAGTTGACCCCTACCTCTAACTGTAGTTGCATCTGACCTCCAGTTGACCCCTACCTCTAACTGTAGTTGCGTCTGACCTCCAGTTGACCCCTACCTCTAACTGTAGTTGCGTCTGACCTCCAGTTGACCCCTACCTCTAACTGTAGTTGTGTATCTGACCTCCAGGTGACCCCTACCTCTAACTGTAGTTGTGTATCTGACCTCCAGGTGACCCCTACCTCTAACTGTAGTTGTGTATCTGACCTCCAGGTGACCCCTACCTCTAACTGTAGTTGTGTGTATCTGATCTTCAGCTGAACGGTATCTTCTCCAGACTGGGTCTTCTTATACAGGTCCAGTTCTGTGTCCAGCAACTCCTTCTGAGCCTACAGACAGACAGGAGAGACAGAAACAGGAGACAGAGAGACAGAGAGACAGACACAGGAGACAGGAGACAGAGAGACAGACACAGGAGACAGGAGACAGAGAGACAGACACAGGAGACAGGAGACAGAAACAGGAGACAGGAGACAGAGAGACAGACACAGGAGACAGGAGACAGAGAGACAGACACAGGAGACAGGAGACAGAGAGACAGACACAGGAGACAGGAGACAGAGAGACAGACACAGGAGACAGGAGACAGAAACAGGAGACAGACAAACAGGAGACAGACAAACAGGAGAGAGAGAGAGACAGACAGAGAGACAGAGAGAGGGAGAGAGAGAGAGCGAGAGAGAGAGCGAGAGAGAGAGCGAGAGAGAGCGAGAGAGAGAGAGACAGAGAGAGAGAGAGAGGCAGAGAGAGAGGCAGAGAGAGAGACAGAGAGAGACAGAGAGAGACAGAGAGAGACAGAGAGAGACAGAGAGAGAGATATATATTTTTTTTTTATTTTTACACTGGTCCAAAACAGGGATGATGGACTGGCAGAGGATTTACCAAACCTCCCCCGACACACACAGACAGGGGCGTCCCCCTGGGTGTTGAGCCCCGACACACACAGACAGGGGCGTCCCCCTGGGTGTTGAGCCCCGACACACACAGACAGGGGCGTCCCCCTGGGTGTTGAGCCCCGACACACACAGACAGGGGCGTCCCCCTGGGTGTTGAGCCCCGACACACAGACAGGGGCGTCCCCCTGGGTGTTGAGCCCCGACACACACAGACAGGGGCCTCCCCCTGGGTGTTGAGCCCCGACACACACAGACAGGGCGTCCCCCTGGGTGTTGAGCCCCGACACACACAGACAGGGGCGTCCCCCTGGGTGATGAGCCCCGACACACACAGAGACAGGGGCGTCCCCCTGGGTGTTGAGCCCCGACACACACAGACAGGGGCGTCCCCCTGGGTGTTGAGCCCCGACACACACAGACAGGGGCGTCCCCCTGGGTGTTGAGCCCCGACACACACAGACAGGGGCGTCCCCCTGGGTGTTGAGCCCCGACACACACAGACAGGGGCGTCCCCCTGGGTGCTGAGCCCCGACACACACAGACAGGGGCGTCCCCCTGGGTGCTGAGCCCCGACACACACAGACAGGGGCCTCCCCCTGGGTGTTGAGCCCCGACACACAGACAGGGGCGTCCCCCTGGGTGTTGAGCCCCGACACACACAGACAGGGGCCTCCCCCTGGGTGTTGAGCCCCGACACACACAGACAGGGGCCTCCCCCTGGGTGTTGAGCCCCGACACACACAGACAGGGGCGTCCCCCTGGGTGTTGAGCCCCGACACACACAGACAGGGGCCTCCCCCTGGGTGTTGAGCCCCGACACACACAGACAGGGGCCTCCCCCTGGGTGTTGAGCCCCGACACACACAGACAGGGGCGTCCCCCTGGGTGTTGAGCCCCGACACACAGACAGGGGCCTCCCCCTGGGTGTTGAGCCCCGACACACACAGACAGGGGCGTCCCCCTGGGTGTTGAGCCCCGACACACACAGACAGGGGCGTCCCCCTGGGTGTTGAGCCCCGACACACACAGACAGGGGCGTCCCCCTGGGTGTTGAGCCCCGACACACACAGACAGGGGCATTCAGGGTAGCCTAGTGGTTAGAGCGTTGGACTAGTAATCGAAAGGTTGCAAGTTCGAATCCCCGAGCTGACAAGGTACAAATCTGTCGTTCTGCCCCTGAACAGGCAGTTAACCCACTGTTCCTAGGCCGTCATTGAAAATAAGAATTTGTTCTTAACTGACTTGCCTGGTTAAATAAAGGTAAAAGAAAAACATTCCCCTGGGTGTTGTTGCCTCTCCAGAAAGTTGGGTTTGTTATTGGTTAAATTACACAAGAGTATGAATAAGTCATGATGATTGAGGTTGTGTGTGTGTGTGTGTGTGTGTGTGTGTGTGTGTGTGTGTGTGTGTGTGTGTGTGTGTGTGTGTGTGTGTGTATATATATACCTGAGCCTTGCTCTTGGGTGCCCCCCGTACTCCCGAAGGGTTAGAGAGCCCTTTAATCTCTTGCTGCAGTTTGGTAATACTCTTGGTCAGCGTTCCCAGCGTTGTCATGATCACCGCCTTGTCTTCTGCCTTCATCGTCTTGTTCTTCTCCAGTTTACAGATCAACAGCTGGAACGCGGGAGTAAAAACATGATACTAGCGACCTTCTAGGGTCCAAATCAAATCAAATTTTATTTGTCACATGCACGTGGTTAGCAGATGTTATTGGTCACATGGTTAGCAGATGTTAATGGTCACATACACACGGTTAGCAGATGTTATTGGTCACATGGTTAGCAGATGTTAATGGTCACATACACATGGTTAGCAGATGTTAATGGTCACATACACATGGTTAGCAGATGTTAATGGTCACATACACATGGTTAGCAGATGTTAATGCGAGTGTAGCGAAATGCTTGTGCTTCTAGTTCCGACAATGCAGTAATAACCAACAAGTAATCTAACTAACAATTCCTAATCTACTGTCTTATACACAGTGTAAGGGGATAAAGAATATGTACATAAGGATATATGAATGAGTGATGGTACAGAGCAGCATAGGCAAGATACAGTAGATGGTATCGAGTACAGTATATACATGTGAGATGAGTATGTAAACAAAGTGGCATAGTTCAAGTGGCTAGTGATACATGTATTACATAAGGATGCAGTAGATGATAGAGTACAGTATATATGTATACATATGAGATGAATAATGTAGGGTTTGTAAACATTATATTAGGTAGCATTGTTTAAAGTGGCTAGTGATATATGTATTACATAAGGATGCAGTAGATGATAGAGTACAGTATATATGTATACATATGAGATGAATAATGTAGGGTATGTAAACATTATATTAGGTAGCATTGTTTAAAGTGGCTAGTGATATATTTTACATCATTTCCCATCAATTCCCATTATTAAAGTGGCTGGAGTTGAGTCAGTGTGTAGGCAGAGGGATTCATTTTACATGGCCACCTCATCTCCTCTACCTCAGACCTTCTTCTCCAGTTTACAGATCAACAGCTGGAACGCAGGCATACGAGAGAGGACAAACATGATACTAGCGACCTTCTAGGGACCAGAGGGATTCATTTTACATGGCCATCTCATCTCCTCTACCTCAGACCTTCTTCTCCAATGGGTTTTGACGAAGGAAAAGGAGAGAGGAATCAAGGACAGATGGATTGAGCCGCGGTGAGGGTAAAACCATAGAGATGGATAGAGGACTCATCTTTATATCTGTGCCGTTGCCAGCGTCTCCTCCTTCCCCCCACCCACCTCCTCCTCCTCCTCCCACCCACCCACCTCCTCCTCCCCGCCACCCACCCCCTCCTCCCATCCACCCACCCCCTCCTCCCACCCACCTCCTCCCCCACACCCACCCACCCCCTCCTCCCCCCACCCACCCCCTCCTCCCACCCACCCACCCACCCCCTCCTCCCCCCACCCACCCCCTCCTCCCACCCACCCACCCCCACTCTGTGACAGCATGGGCAGGGCTTTTCAGAACCCATAGGAAAACTCCACGCCGTTGACTACTTTAAAATGGCAGAAGCACGGTGGAGGCCCTTAATGGCGTTGCCCATGTTTAAACAGCCTGTTGGCCACTAGAGACCTCTATCATTCTCTATGGGGGAAGGAAAAAAAAAAACTCACCTTCTGAGTCTCGATGTGTTTCTCCAGGATTTCCTGCTTCTTCTTCCTCATTTCCTGTTGGAGCCGCAGGGCTTCCTGTCAGGGGAATATTAAAGTGGTAATCCACCTCTTCCACAACCACGGTAAAGTGCTCTGAGCGTCTGGAAAAGCTACATAAAGACGACTGTTACGTTCAGACTCTTCTCCAAGGAGTCTCTAGGATTAGAGATGGATGAACATGACCCCCCTTCCCTAACCCTTCCCCCTTCCAGCCCCCCACCTTCTCTTCCTCCTCCTCCACCCACCTTCCCACCCACTCCTCCTTCCCCACACCCTCTCCCCCCCCCCCCCCCACTCACCTCCTTCCTCTCCTCCATCCACCCACCCACCCACCCATCCATCATCCATCTTTCCCTCCCTTCAATCTCCTCCCCCCACTCTCTCCTCTCCTCCCCCCTACCCACCCTCTCCTCCTCCTCCTCCCCCCACTCTCTCCTCCTCCCCCCACTCACCTCCTTCCTCTCCTCCATCCACCCACCCACCCACCCATCCATCATCTATCTTTCCCTCCCTTCAATCTCCTCCCTCCCTCTCCTCTCCTCCCCCCTACCCACCCTCTCCTCCTCCCCCCACTCACCTCCTTCCTCTCCTCCATCCACCCACCCACCCAACCATCCATCCATCTTTCCCTCCCTTCAATCTCCTCCATCCCTCCCTCTCCTCCTCCTCCCCCCCACCCTCTCCTCCTCCCCCCCACTCACCTCCTTCCTCTCCTCCATCCACCCACCCACCCATCCATCATCCATCTTTCCCTCCCTTCCCTCTCCTCCCTCCCTCTCCTCTCCTCCTCTCCCACCTGTTTATTCTTCATAGCCTCCTCTGTAGCAGCGACGCCAGCGAACAGAGCCGTCTTCTGAGCTGCTTTCAGAGCTGCCATGTTATACACTGTCTTAGTCAGCCCCGTAGAGGTGGAGAACACCTGTTGGAGAGGACCATGTTATACACTGTCTTAGTCAGCCCAGTAGAGGTGGAGAACACCTGGTGGAGAGGAGGACCATGTTATACACTGTCTTAGTCAGCCCCGTAGAGGTGGAGAACACCTGTTGGAGAGGAGGACCATGTTATACACTGTCTTAGTCAGCCCCGTAGAGGTGGAGAACACCTGGGGGAGAGGAGGACCATGTTATACACTGTCTTAGTCAGCCCCGTAGAGGTGGAGAACACCTGTTGGAGAGGAGGACCATGTTATACACTGTCTTAGTCAGCCCCGTAGAGGTGGAGAACACCTGGGGGAGAGGAGGACCATGTTATACACTGTCTTAGTCAGCCCCGTAGAGGTGGAGAACACCTGGGGGAGAGGAGGACCATGTTATACACTGTCTTAGTCAGCCCCGTAGAGGTGGAGAACACCTGGTGGAGAGGAGGACCATGTTATACACTGTCTTAGTCAGCCCCGTAGAGGTGGAGAACACCTGTTGGAGAGGAGGACCATGTTATACACTGTCTTAGTCAGCCCCGTAGAGGTGGAGAACACCTGTTGGAGAGGAGGACCATGTTATACACTGTCTTAGTCAGCCCCATAGAGGTGGAGAACACCTGTTGGAGAGGAGGACCATGTTATACACTGTCTTAGTCAGCCCCGTAGAGGTGGAGAACACCTGTTGGAGAGGAGGACCATGTTATACACTGTCTTAGTCAGCCCCGTAGAGGTGGAGAACACCTGTTGGAGAGGACCATGTTATACACTGTCTTAGTCAGCCCCGTAGAGGTGGAGAACACCTGGTGGAGAGGAGGACCATGTTATACACTGTCTTAGTCAGCCCCGTAGAGGTGGAGAACACCTGTTGGAGAGGAGGACCATGTTATACACTGTCTTAGTCAGCCCCGTAGAGGTGGAGAACACCTGGGGGAGAGGAGGACCATGTTATACACTGTCTTAGTCAGCCCCGTAGAGGTGGAGAACACCTGTTGGAGAGGAGGACCATGTTATACACTGTCTTAGTCAGCCCCGTAGAGGTGGAGAACACCTGGTGGAGAGGAGGACCATGTTATACACTGTCTTAGTCAGCCCCGTAGAGGTGGAGAACACCTGTTGGAGAGGAGGACCATGTTATACACTGTCTTAGTCAGCCCCGTAGAGGTGGAGAACACCTGTTGGAGAGGAGGACCATGTTATACACTGTCTTAGTCAGCCTCGTAGAGGTGGAGAACCCCTGTTGGAGAGGAGGACCATGTTATACACTGTCTTAGTCAGCCCCGTAGAGGTGGAGAACACCTGTTGGAGAGGAGGACCATGTTATACACTGTCTTAGCCCCGTAGAGGTGGAGAACACCTGGTGGAGAGGAGGACCATGTTATACACTGTCTTAGTCAGCCCCGTAGAGGTGGAGAACACCTGGTGGAGAGGACCATGTTATACACTGTCTTAGTCAGCCCTGTAGAGGTGGAGAACACCTGGTGGAGAGGAGGACCATGTTATACACTGTCTTAGTCAGCCCCGTAGAGGTGGAGAACACCTGGTGGAGAGGAGGACCATGTTATACACTGTCTTAGTCAGCCCCGTAGAGGTGGAGAACACCTGGTGGAGAGGAGGACCATGTTATACACTGTCTTAGTCAGCCCCGTAGAGGTGGAGAACACCTGGTGGAGAGGACTCATATAGGAGAACACCTGGTAGAGAGGACTCATATTGGAGAACACCTGGTAGAGAGGACTCATATAGGAGAACACCTGGTGGAGAGGACTCATATAGGAGAACACCTGGTAGAGAGGACTCATATAGGAGAACACCTGGTAGAGAGGACTCATATAGGAGAACACCAGGTGGAGAGGACTCATATAGGAGAACACCTGGTGGAGAGGACTCATATAGGAGAACACCTGGTGGAGAGGACTCATATAGGAGAACACCTGGTGGAGAGGACTCATATAGGAGAACACCTGGTGGAGAGGACTCATATAGGAGAACACCTGGTGGAGAGGACTCATATAGGAGAACACCTGGTGGAGAGGACTCATATAGGAGAACACCTGGTGGAGAGGACTCGTATAGGAGAACACCTGGTGGAGAGGACTCATATAGGAGAACACCTGGTAGAGAGGACTCATATAGGAGAACACCTGGTAGAGGAGGTCAACTTAAAGGGCAACTCAAAGGAAAACTCAAATCAAAAACTATATTTAGATTTGTTGATACAGTGGACTTGTTTTCTCACCTTTCCTGCCGGTCCACTAGGGGTACTTCCTGGTTTAGAGGCGAAGCCCAGCCTCTCCTTCATTGATAGGTTGGATTTAAAGTCATTCTGTGAGGCAACGCGAGAGTCTTGGTTGGGCTCCGAGCTGTCGGCAGGCAGAGGGCCCAGACGGTCTTTGACGGACTGTTTCAGACTAGTGGCTGGCTGCTGCACCTGCTGGAGTTCACAACAACAACAACAACAACGTCAACAATAAACAAACAAAGGGCAGCGGAAACAGGCTAGGCTCGGTCAACGGCAACAGGCTAGGCTCGGTCAACGGCAACAGGCTAGGCTCGGTCAACGGCAACAGGCTAGTAGGTCAACGGCAACAGGCTAGTAGGCCAACGGCAACAGGCTAGTAGGCCAACGGCAACAGGCTAGTAGGCCAACGGCAACAGGCTAGGCTCGGTCAACGGCAACAGGTTAGGCTCGGTCAACGGCAACAGGCTAGTAGGTCAACGGCAACAGGCTAGTAGGTCAACGGCAAAAGGCTAGTAGATCAACGGCAACAGGCTAGTAGGCCAACGGCAACAGGCTAGTAGGCCAACGGCAACAGGCTAGTAGGCCAACAGGCTAGGCTCGGTCAACGGCAACAGGCTAGGCTCGGTCAACGGCAACAGGCTAGGCTCGGTCAACGGCAACAGGCTAGGCTCGGTCAACGGCAACAGGCTAGGCTCGGTCAACGGCAACAGGCTAGGCTCGGTCAACGGCAACAGGCTAGGCTCGGTCAACGGCAACAGGCTAGGCTCGGTCAACGGCAACAGGCTAGGCTCGGTCAACGGCAACAGGCTAGGCTCGGTCAACGGCAACAGGCTAGGCTCGGTCAACGGCAACAGGCTAGGCTCGGTCAACGGCAACAGGCTAGGCTCGGTCAACGGCAACAGGCTAGGCTCGGTCAACGGCAACAGGCTAGGCTCGGTCAACGGCAACAGGCTAGGCTCGGTCAACGGCAACAGGCTAGGCTCGGTCAACGGCAACAGGCTAGGCTCGGTCAACGGCAACAGGCTAGGCTCGGTCAACGGCAACAGGCTAGGCTCGGTCAACGGCAACAGGCTAGGCTCGGTCAACGGCAACAGGCTAGGCTCGGTCAACGGCAACAGTCTAGGCTCGGTCAACGGCAACAGGCTAGGCTCGGTCAACGGCAACAGGCTAGGCTCGGTCAACGGCAACAGGCTAGGCTCGGTCAACGGCAACAGGCTAGGCTCGGTCAACGGCAACAGGCTAGTAGGTCAACGGCAACAGGCTAGTAGGTCAACGGCAACAGGCTAGTAGGTCAACGGCAACAGGCTAGTAGGTCAACGGCAACAGGCTAGTAGGTCAACGGCAACAGGCTAGTAGGTCAACGGCAACCTTTGCTAGTAGGTCAACGGCAACAGGCTAGTAGGTCAACGGCAACAGGCTAGTAGGTCAACGGCAACAGGCTAGTAGGTCAACGGCAACAGGCTAGTAGGTCAACGGCAACAGGCTAGTAGGTCAACGGCAACAGGCTAGTAGGTCAACGGCAACAGGCTAGTAGGTCAACGGCAACAGGCTAGTAGGTCAACGGCAACAGGCTAGTAGGTCAACGGCAACAGGCTAGGCTCGGTCAACGACAACAGGCTAGTAGGTCAACGACAACAGGCTAGTAGGTCAACGACAACAGGCTAAATCTAAGTGCACCACTTTTGACCGGTAGAAAAGGAGTGCACTTTTAAGGGAATAGCCTGCCATATTTGGGAAGTGGACTTACCATGAGTGGCTGTGGTTGATGGTGTTGCTGTCCCTGCTGTCCCATTCCCTGCTGTCCCATTCCCTGCTGTCCCATCTCGTCCTCACAGTGCCAGAGGACTCTAATGAAGCGGTTGTTGAGAACGGCCTCAGGACTCTGCAGGGCACGCTTAGCCTCCTCGTGACTGTCAAACTGGATCAGGGCCCCCTCCGGGTCATTGCCATAGGTTACCTGGGGGTGGGGGGGGGAGAGACAGAGAGGGGGAGAGAGATAGGGTTATGTTAACCCTCACTCACTAAGAAGAAGTGCACTAAATAGGGAGTAGTGTGCCAATAACACCAACAAGAAAAAAAATACAGCTTAAAGCAGAACGGTATCGTTAGCCAATCAGTCGAACCTGCAGGTTGACGATAGTCCCGAACTTGCTGAAGTGTTGGTTAAGCTTGGAGATGTTGTTGAGTCCCTGGGGGATCTGAAGGACCGACAGCTTGGTGTTTGACCCAAATGGAGCCTTCTGGTTCTGAGGGTTCTTGTTGTGGAACCCACCCTGGACGTTCTGCTGGTTGAAGTTGGGTCTGACAGAACACAGAGATTACAGGAACAGCTACAGGAACACCTGCTGTACTGCTTGTTGTTTACCAGAAACAGCTACCGTGCTGCTAGTTGTTTACCAGAAACAGCTACCGTGCTGCTAGTTGTTTACCAGAAACAGCTACCGTGCTGCTAGTTGTTTACCAGAAACAGCTACTGTGCTGCTTGTTGTTTACCAGAAACAGCTACCGTGCTGCTAGTTGTTTACAAGAAACAGCTACCGTGCTGCTTGTTGTTTACCAGAAACAGCTACCGTGCTGCTTGTTGTTTACCAGAAACAGCTACCGTGCTGCTTGTTGTTTACCAGAAACAGCTACCGTGCTGCTTGTTGTTTACCAGAAACAGCTACCGTGCTGCTTGTTGTTTACCAGAAACAGCTACCGTGCTGCTTGTTGTTGACAAGAAACAGCTACCGTGCTGCTTGTTGTTGACAAGAAACAGCTACCGTGCTGCTTGTTGTTTACCAGAAACAGCTACCGTGCTGCTTGTTGTTTACCAGAAACAGCTACCGTGCTGCTTGTTGTTGACAAGAAACAGCTACCGTGCTGCTTGTTGTTTACCAGAAACAGCTACCGTGCTGCTTGTTGTTGACAAGAAACAGCTACCGTGCTGCTTGTTGTTTACCAGAAACAGCTACCGTGCTGCTTGTTGTTTACCAGAAACAGCTACCGTGCTGCTTGTTGTTTACCAGAAACAGCTACCGTGCTGCTTGTTGTTGACAAGAAACAGCTACCGTGCTGCTTGTTGTTTACCAGAAACAGCTACCGTGCTGCTTGTTGTTGACAAGAAACAGCTACCGTGCTGCTTGTTGTTTACCAGAAACAGCTACCGTGCTGCTTGTTGTTTACCAGAAACAGCTACCGTGCTGCTAGTTGTTTACAAGAAACAGCTACCATGCTGCTAGTTGTTGACAAGAAACAGCTACCGTGCTGCTTGTTGTTTACCAGAAACAGCTACCGTGCTGCTTGTTGTTTACCAGAAACAGCTACCGTGCTGCTTGTTGTTTACCAGAAACAGCTACCGTGCTGCTTGTTGTTTACCAGAAACAGCTACCGTGCTGCTTGTTGTTTACAAGAAACAGCTACCGTGCTGCTTGTTGTTTACCAGAAACAGCTACCGTACTGCTTGTTGTTTACAAGAAACAGCTACCGTACTGCTTGTTGTTTACCAGAAACAGCTACCGTGCTGCTTGTTGTTTACCAGAAACAGCTACCGTACTGCTTGTTGTTTACAAGGTCCTTTGTGTAAAAAGGTTATTGACATGTTATACGAACAAAAAATAAAAAAATGGGACTTAATACTGTCCTCCTATTGTTGGTAGGTATATTACCAACAGGTATATTACCTATATTACCAACAGGTATATTACCTGTTGTGGTCTATGATGGTTCTCTAATGTTCTATATGAACCCCCGGGTATATTACCTGTTGTGGTCTATGATGGTTCTCTAATGTTCTGTCTGAACCCCCAGGTATATTACCTGTTGTGGTCTATGATGGTTTAATGTTCTATATGAACCCCCAGGTATATTACCTGTTGTGGTCTATGATGGTTCTCTAATGTTCTATATGAACCCCCAGGTATATTACCTGTTGTGGTCTATGATGGTTTAATGTTGTCTGAAATCCCAGGTATATTACCTGTTGTGGTCTATGATGGTTTAATGTTCTGTCTGAACCCCCAGGTATATTACCTGTTGTGGTCTATGATGGTTTAATGTTCTGTCTGAACCCCCAGGTATATTACCTGTTGTGGTCTATGATGGTTTAATGTCCTGCCTGAACCCCCAGGTATATTACCTGTTGTGGTCTATGATGGTTTAATGTTCTGTCTGAACCCCCAGGTATATTACCTGTTGTGGTCTATGATGGTTTAATGTTCTATATGAACCCCCAGGTATATTACCTGTTGTGGTCTATGATGGTTTAATGTTCTATATGAACCCCCAGGTATATTACCTGTTGTGGTCTATGATGGTTCTCTAATGTTCTGTCTGAACCCCCAGGTATATTACCTGTTGTGGTCTATGATGGTTCTCTAATGTTCTATATGAACCCCCAGGTATATTACCTGTTGTGGTCTATGATGGTTTAATGTTCTGTCTGAACCCCCAGGTATATTACCTGTTGTGGTCTATGATGGTTCTCTAATGTTCTGTCTGAACCCCCAGGTATATTACCTGTTGTGGTCTATGATGGTTCTCTAATGTTCTGTCTGAACCCCCAGGTATATTACCTGTTGTGGTCTATGATGGTTCTCTAATGTTCTGTCTGAACCCCCAGGGATATTACCTGTTGTGGTCTATGATGGTTCTCTAATGTTCTATATGAACCCCCAGGTATATTACCTGTTGTGGTCTATGATGGTTCTCTAATGTTCGATATGAACCCCCAGGTATATTACCTGTTGTGGTCTATGATGGTTTAATGTTCTGTCTGAACCCCCAGGTATATTACCTGTTGTGGTCTATGATGGTTTAATGTTCTATATGAACCCCCAGGTATATTACCTGTTGTGGTCTATGATGGTTCTCTAATGTTCTATATGAACCCCCAGGTATATTACCTGTTGTGGTCTATGATGGTTCTCTAATGTTCTATATGAACCCCCAGGTATATTACCTGTTGTGGTCTATGATGGTTCTCTAATGTTCTATATGAACCCCCAGGTATATTACCTGTTGTGGTCTATGATGGTTTAATGTTGTCTGAACCCCCAGGTATATTACCTGTTGTGGTCTATGATGGTTTAATGTTCTGTCTGAACCCCCAGGTATATTACCTGTTGTGGTCTATGATGGTTTAATGTTCTGTCTGAACCCCCAGGTATATTACCTGTTGTGGTCTATGATGGTTTAATGTCCTGCCTGAACCCCCAGGTATATTACCTGTTGTGGTCTATGATGGTTTAATGTTCTATATGAACCCCCAGGTATATTACCTGTTGTGGTCTATGATGGTTCTCTAATGTTCTATATGAACCCCCAGGTATATTACCTGTTGTGGTCTATGATGGTTTAATGTTCTATATGAACCCCCAGGTATATTACCTGTTGTGGTCTATGATGGTTCTCTAATGTTCTGTCTGAACCCCCAGGTATATTACCTGTTGTGGTCTATGATGATTCTCTAATGTTCTATATGAACCCCCAGGTATATTACCTGTTGTGGTCTATGAGGGTTTAATGTTCTATATGAACCCCCAGGTATATTACCTGTTGTGGTCTATGATGGTTCTCTAATGTTCTGTCTGAACCCCCAGGTATATTACCTGTTGTGGTCTATGATGGTTTAATGTTCTATATGAACCCCCAGGTATATTACCTGTTGTGGTCTATGATGGTGTAATGTTCTATATGAACCCCCAGGTATATTACCTGTTGTGGTCTATGATGGTTCTCTAATGTTCTGTCTGAACCCCCAGGTATATTACCTGTTGTGGTCTATGATGGTTTAATGTTCTATATGAACCCCCAGGTATATTACCTGTTGTGGTCTATGATGGTGTAATGTTCTATATGAACCCCCAGGTATATTACCTGTTGTGGTCTATGATGGTTTAATGTTCTGTCTGAACCCCCAGGTATATTACCTGTTGTGGTCTATGATGGTTTAATGTTCTATATGAACCCCCAGGTATACTACCTGTTGTGGTCTATGATGGTTTAATGTTCTGTCTGAACCCCCAGGTATATTACCTGTTGTGGTCTATGATGGTTCTCTAATGTTCTGTCTGAACCCCCAGGTATATTACCTGTTGTGGTCTATGATGGTTTAATGTTCTATATGAACCCCCAGGTATATTACCTGTTGTGGTCTATGATGGTTCTCTAATGTTCTATATGAACCCCCAGGTATATTACCTGTTGTGGTCTATGATGGTTCTCTAATGTTCTATATGAACCCCCAGGTATATTACCTGTTGTGGTCTATGATGGTTTAATGTTCTATATGAACCCCCAGGTATATTACCTGTTGTGGTCTATGATGGTTTAATGTTCTGTCTGAACCCCCAGGTATATTACCTGTTGTGGTCTATGATGGTTTAATGTTCTATATGAACCCCCAGGTATATTACCTGTTGTGGTCTATGATGGTTCTCTAATGTTCTATATGAACCCCCAGGTATATTACCTGTTGTGGTCTATGATGGTTTAATGTTCTATATGAACCCCCAGGTATATTACCTGTTGTGGTCTATGATGGTTCTCTAATGTTCTATATGAACCCCCAGGTATATTACCTGTTGTGGTCTATGAGGGTTCTCTAATGTTCCGTCTGAACCCCCAGGTATATTACCTGTTGTGGTCTATGATGGTTCTCTAATGTTCTATATGAACCCCCAGGTATATTACCTGTTGTGGTCTATGATGGTTTAATGTTCTATATGAACCCCCAGGTATATTACCTGTTGTGGTCTATGATGGTTCTCTAATGTTCTATATGAACCCCCAGGTATATTACCTGTTGTGGTCTATGATGGTTTAATGTTCTATATGAACCCCCAGGTATATTACCTGTTGTCTATGATGGTTCTCTAATGTTCTATATGAACCTCCAGGTATATTACCTGTTGTGGTCTATGATGGTTTAATGTTCTATATGAACCCCCAGGTATATTACCTGTTGTCTATGATGGTTCTCTAATGTTCTATATGAACCCCCAGGTATATTACCTGTTGTGGTCTATGATGGTTCTCTAATGTTCTGTCTGAACCCCCAGGTATATTACCTGTTGTGGTCCATGATGGTTTAATGTTCTATATGAACCCCCAGGTATATTACCTGTTGTGGTCTATGATGGTTTAATGTTCTGTCTGAACCCCCAGGTATATTACCTGTTGTGGTCTATGATGGTTTAATGTTCTATATGAACCCCCAGGTATATTACCTGTTGTGGTCTATGATGGTTTAATGTTCTATATGAACCCCCAGGTATATTACCTGTTGTGGTCTATGATGGTTCTCTAATGTTCTGTCTGAACCCCCAGGTATATTACCTGTTGTGGTCTATGATGGTTTAATGTTCTATATGAACCCCCAGGTATATTACCTGTTGTGGTCTATGATGGTTTAATGTTCTGTCTGAACCCCCAGGTATATTACCTGTTGTGGTCTATGATGGTTTAATGTTCTATATGAACCCCCAGGTATATTACCTGTTGTGGTCTATGATGGTTCTCTAATGTTCTGTCTGAACCCCCAGGTATATTACCTGTGGTCTGTGTCTCATGCCAAATCAATTGTCTCACGGTCTCAAGGTGTGTGTTCTTGTTTGTCGGACCAACGTGTGTGTGTGTTCTTACTTGTCGGACCAACGTGTGTGTGTGTGTGTGTGTTCTTACTTGTCGGACCAAGGTGTGTGTGTGTTCTTACTTGTCGGACCAACGTGTGTGTGTGTTCTTACTTGTCGGACCAACGTGTGTGTGTGTTCTTACTTGTCGGACCAACGTGTGTGTGTGTGTGTGTTCTTACTTGTCGGCCCAGGGTGTGTGTGTGTGTTCTTACTTGTCGGCCCAGGGTGTGTGTGTGTGTGTGTGTGTTCTTACTTGTCAGACCAAGGTGTGTGTGTGTTCTTACTTGTCGGACCAAGGTGTGTGTGTGTGTGTTCTTACTTGTCGGCCCAGGGTGTGTGTGTGTGTGTTCTTACTTGTCGGACCAAGGTGTGTGTGTGTGTGTTCTTACTTGTCGGCCCAAGGTGTGTGTGTGTGTGTTCTTACTTGTCGGCCCAAGGTGTGTGTGTGTGTGTGTGTGTGTTCTTACTTGTCGGCCCAAGGTGTGTGTGTGTGTGTGTGTGTTCTTACTTGTCGGCCCAGGGTGTGTGTGTGTGTGTGTGTGTGTGTTCTTACTTGTCGGTCCAGGGTGTGTGTGCGTGTGTTCTTACTTGTCGGCCCAGGGTTTCTTGGGCAGCATTGCTCCGTGGTGCGAGACAGCAGATCTCTTCCTGGAGGCCGAGTCCAGAACGATCCTCATTCTGTTGGGCATCTGATCTGGGAATTCATTAAACAACTATGTGACTGGACTGACGAGATCAGACGAGGCCTCGACCAGTCAGGAGAGAGAATCAATCCCTCCCCCTCCCTCCCTCTCCCTCCCTCCCTCCCTCCCTCTCCCTCCCTCCCTCCCTCCCTCCCTCTCCCTCCCTCCCTCCCTCTCTCCACTATAACAACACATTACAGTCCCACCTTCACCTCTGAATCCACATCTAGACTGGTTGTATTGAGGTACCTCTCTCTCTCTCCCTCTCTCCCTCTCTCCCTCTCTCTCCCTCCCTCCCTCCACTATAACAACACATTACAGTCCCACCTTCCCTCTGAATCCACATCTAGACTGGTTGTGTTGAGGTACCTCTCTCTCCCTCCCTCCCTCCCTCTCCCTCTCCATCTCCCTCGCTCCCTCCCTCCCTCTCCCTCTCCCTCCCTCCACTATAACAACACATTACAGTCCCACCTTCCCTCTGAATCCACATCGAGACAGGTTGTGTTGAGGTACCTCTGTCTCTGTGAGGCAGGTCCTCCCCCATAGTCAGTCCTATGAGGTTGGGTCTTTGGGCGTTGACTCTGTGGCGATACACTGGTCTGGAGGTGTTGGTGAGGCTGGGATCCTCAGGGTTATACATGTCAGAGTCATACTGGCCTGGGAGAGAGAGCACAACACAGACTGAATGAAGACAACAACAACAACAGAGAGCACAACACAGACTGAATGAAGACAATAACAACAACAGACTGAATGAAGACAATAACAACACAGACTGAATGAAGACAACAACAACAGAGACTGAATGAAGACAACAACAACAGACTGAATGAAGACAATAACAACAACAGACTGAATGAAGACAACAACAACAACAGAGAGCACAACACAGACTGAATGAAGACAACAACAACAACAACAGACTGAATGAAGACAACAACAACAACAGAGACCACAACACAGACTGAATGAAGACAACAACAACAACAACACAGACTGAATGAAGACAACAACAACACAGACTGAATGAAGACAACAACAACAGAGACCACAACACAGACTGAATGAAGACAACAACAACAACAACACAGACTGAATGAAGACAACAACAACAGAGACCACAACACAGACTGAATGAAGACAACAACAACAACAACACAGACTGAATGAAGACAACAACAACAACAGACTGAATGAAGACAATAACAACAACACAGACTGAATGAAGACAATAACAACAGAGACCACAACACAGACTGAATGAAGACAACAACAACAGAGACCACAACACAGACATGTCAGAGTCATACTGGCCTGGGAGAGAGAGCACAACACAGACTGAATGAAGACAACAACAACAGACTGAATGAAGACAACAACAACAACACAGACTGAATGAAGACAACAACAACAACACAGACTGAATGAAGACAACAACAACAGAGAGCACAACACAGACTGAATGAAGACAACAACAACAACAGACTGAATGAAGACAACAACAACAACACAGACCACAACACAGACTGAATGAAGACAACAACAGAGACCACAACACAGACTGAATGAAGACAACAACAACAACACAGACTGAATGAAGACAACAACAACAACAACAGACTGAATGAAGACAACAACAACAACAGAGACTGAATGAAGACAACAACAACAACAGAGACCACAACACAGACTGAATGAAGACAACAACAACAACAGAGACCACAACACAGACTGAATGAAGACAACAACAACAGAGACTGAATGAAGACAACAACACAGACTGAATGAAGACAACAACAACAACAACAGACTGAATGAAGACAACAACAACAACACAGACTGAATGAAGACAATAACAACAACAGAGACCACAACACAGACTGAATGAAGACAACAACAACAACACAGACTGAATGAAGACAATAACAACACAGACTGAATGAAGACAATAACAACAACACAGACCACAACACAGACTGAATGAAGACAACAACAACAGAGACCACAACACAGACTGAATGAAGACAATAACAACACAGACTGAATGAAGACAATAACAACAACAGAGACCACAACACAGACTGAATGAAGACAACAACAACAACACAGACTGAATGAAGACAATAACAACACAGACTGAATGAAGACAATAACAACAACACAGACCACAACACAGACTGAATGAAGACAACAACAACAACACAGACTGAATGAAGACAATAACAACAACAGACTGAATGAAGACAACAACAACAGAGACCACAACACAGACTGAATGAAGACAACAACAACAACAACAGACTGAATGAAGACAATAACAACAGAGACCACAACACAGACTGAATGAAGACAATAACAACAACAGAGACCACAACACAGACTGAATGAAGACAATAACAACAACAGAGACTGAATGAAGACAATAACAACAACATAGACTGAATGAAGACAATAACAACAACACAGACTGAATGAAGACAATAACAACAACAGAGACCACAACACAGACTGAATGAAGACAATAACAACAACAGAGACCACAACACAGACTGAATGAAGACAATAACAACAACAGAGACAACAACACAGACTTAACAAAGAGACCACAACACAGACTGAATGAAGACAATAACAACAACAGAGAGCACAACACAGACTGAATGAAGACAATAACAACAACAGACTGAATGAAGACAATAACAACAACACAGACTGAATGAAGACAATAACAACAACAAGAGACCACAACACAGACTGAATGAAGACAATAACAACAACACAGACTGAATGAAGACAATAACAACAACAGAGACCACAACACAGACTGAATGAAGACAATAACAACAACAGAGACCACAACACAGACTGAATGAAGACAATAACAACAACAGAGACCACAACACAGACTGAATGAAGACAATAACAACAACAGAGACCACAACACAGACTGAATGAAGACAACAACAACAACAGAGACCACAACACAGACTGAATGAAGACAACAACAACAACACAGACTGAATGAAGACAATAACAACAACAGAGACCACAACACAGACTGAATGAAGACAACAACAACAACAGAGACCACAACACAGACTGAATGAAGACAATAACAACAACAGAGACCACAACACAGACTGAATGAAGACAACAACAACAACACAGACTGAATGAAGACAATAACAACAACAGAGACCACAACACAGACTGAATGAAGACAACAACAACAACACAGACTGAATGAAGACAATAACAACAACAGAGACCACAACACAGACTGAATGAAGACAATAACAACAACAGAGACCACAACACAGACTGAATGAAGACAATAACAACAACAGAGAGCACAACACAGACTGAATGAAGACAATAACAACAACAGAGACCACAACACAGACTGAATGAAGACAATAACAACAACAGAGACCACAACACAGACTGAATGAAGACAACAACAACAACAGAGACCACAACACAGACTGAATGAAGACAATAACAACAACAGAGACCACAACACAGACTGAATGAAGACAATAACAACAGAGACTGAATGAAGACAATAACAACAACACAGACTGAATGAAGACAATAACAACAACACAGACTGAATGAAGACAATAACAACAACAGAGACTGAATGAAGACAATAACAACAACACAGACTGAATGAAGACAATAACAACAGAGACCACAACACAGACTGAATGAAGACAATAACAACAACAGAGACCACAACACAGACTGAATGAAGACAATAACAACAACAGAGACTGAATGAAGACAATAACAACAACAGAGACTGAATGAAGACAACAACAACAGACTGAATGAAGACAATAACAACAACACAGACTGAATGAAGACAATAACAACAACAGAGACTGAATGAAGACAATAACAACAACAGAGACTGAATGAAGAGACCACAACACAGACTTAAAGAAGAGACCACAACACAGACTTAATGAAGACAATAACAACAACAGAGACTGAATGAAGAGACCACAACAGACTCAACGTAGAGACCACAACACAGACTTGACGAAGAGACCACAACACAGACTTAACGAAGACAATGACCACAACACAGACTCAACGTAGAGACCACAACACAGACTTAACGAAGAGACCACAACACAGACTTAACGAAGAGACCACAACACAGACTCAACGTAGAGACCACAACACAGACTTAACGTAGAGACCACAACACAGACTCAACGTAGAGACCACAACACAGACTTAACGAAGAGACCACAACACAGACTCAATGTAGAGACCACAACACAGACTCAACGTAGAGACCACAACACAGACTTAACGAAGAGACCACAACACAGACTCAACGTAGAGACCACAACACAGACTTAACGAAGAGACCACAACACAGACTCAACGTAGAGACCACAACACAGACTCAACGTAGAGACCACAACACAGACTCAACGTAGAGACCACAACACAGACTTAACGTAGAGACCACAACACAGACTTAACGTAGAGACCACAACACAGACTTAAAGAAGAGACCACAACACAGACTTAATGAAGAGACCACAACACAGACTTAACGAAGACAATGACCACAACACAGACTCAACGTAGAGATCACAACACAGACTTAATGAAGAGACCAAAACACAGACTCAACGTAGAGACCACAACACAGACTTAATGAAGACAACAGAGACAAAACATGTGTCCTTCCCCTCTGAAAGACACACAGGTTGGAGCAGTAGATAACTGAAGGTCACATTGTACAGCTGTTAAGAGGACTAAATGCTTTGCTCAAGGGCACAACGGCAGGAGATTGCACCTAGGATTTGACACTTAAGACAACCCTCTTGGTTGTCAACTCACACAAACAGCTCTCTCACACACACACACAGCTCTCACACACACACACACAGCTCTCACACACACACACACACACAGCTCTCACACACACACACAGCTCTCTCACACACACACACACAGCTCCGCCTCATCCCTACCTGTTGAGAAGAGAGGAGCCGGGGGCTGGGGGATGGAGGGTCGTGTCCCTGTGGTTACAATAGTGGGAACAGAGTTGGCGATGGAGCAAGGAGGGGCCTCCATCCCTGACGCCTGGTGAGGGGGACCTGGGGGCGGGGGGCACAGATTGAAATAAAACACTAGAATGGTTCCTGACCAAGATGGCCGCCATTAACACAACATTCTAGAACGACGCAAGTCTGACATCATGAATTAGAGTCTCTGTGGAGATCTTTACAAAGGTAAGGCGAACGCCCGATTGGCTATGGTTCGAAAGAAGCTCGCCCTATAGGGAAGAGGGTTCCATTTGGAATGACAACACATGCGACTCGAGCCATGGACTCGTTATGACAGACGGATCTGCTCAATTCCTACCTGGCGGCAGGCTGGGCGGCAGGCCGGGCGGCAGGCTGCCTGCCAGGGGCACAGGGGGACGGAGGTTGACGGGAGGTGGGGTCATGAGAGGGGGAGGTCCTGGCGGGGGCGGTAGGCCCGGAGGGGGCTGGGCGACCCCCGGGATAGGGGGAGGGGCTTGGAACATGTTAGGTAGATTAACGTCCTCCACCACCACTGGATCGATACCGTGGTCGAACGGGCAAATGTCCCCACGCATACAGAAGCCTTTCTCTGGAAGACAACACAATACGGTTTAGTAACAGCTAGAGGACAGTTAGAAGCCTTTCTCTGGAAGACAACACAATACGGTTTAGTAACAGCTAGAGGACAGTTAGATACAGAAGCCTTTCTCTGGAAGACAACACAATACGGTTTAGTAACAGCTAGAGGACAGTTAGATACAGAAGCCTTTCTCTGGAAGACAACACAATACGGTTTAGTAACAGCTAGAGGACAGAAGCCTTTCTCTGGAAGACAACACAATACGGTTTAGTAACAGCTAGAGGACAGTTAGAAGCCTTTCTCTGGAAGACAACACAATACGGTTTAGGAACAGCTAGAGGACAGTTAGACGCCTTTCTCTGGAAGACAACACAATACGGTTTAGTAACAGCTAGAGGACAGTTAGAAGCCTTTCTCGGGAAGACAACACAATACGGTTTAGTAACAGCTAGAGGACAGTTAGAAGCCTTTCTCTGGAAGACAACACAATACGGTTTAGTAACAGCTAGAGGACACAGATACAGAAGGCCTTTCTCTGGAAGACAACACAATATAGTATAGTAACAGCTAGAGGACAGTTAGAAGCCTTTCTCTGGAAGACAACACAATACGGTTTAGTAACAGCTAGAGGACAGTTAGATACAGAAGGCCTTTCTCTGGAAGACAACACAATACGGTTTAGTAACAGCTAGAGGACAGTTAGATAGAGAAGCCTTTCTCTGGAAGACAACACAATACGGTTTAGTAACAGCTAGTGGACAGTTAGAAGCCTTTCTCTGGAAGACAACACAATACGGTTTAGTAACAGCTAGAGGACAGTTAGATACAGAAGGCTTTTCTCTGGAAGACAACACAATACAGTATAGTAACAGCTAGAGGACAGTTAGATACAGAAGCCTTTCTCTGGAAGACAACACAATACGGTTTAGTAACAGCTAGAGGACAGTTAGAAGCCTTTCTCTGGAAGACAACACAATACGGTTTAGTAACAGCTAGAGGACAGTTAGATACAGAAGGCTTTTCTCTGGAAGACAACACAATACAGTATAGTAACAGCTAGAGGACAGTTAGATACAGAAGGATTTATCTGGAAGACAACACAATACAGTATAGTAACAGCTAGAGGACAGAAGCCTTTCTCTGGAAGACAACACAATACGGTTTAGTAACAGCTAGAGGACAGTTAGATACAGAAGCCTTTCTCTGGAAGACAACACAATACGGTTTAGTAACAGCTAGAGGACAGTTAGATACAGAAGCCTTTCTCTGGAAGACAACACAATACAGTATAGTAACAGCTAGAGGACAGAAGCCTTTCTCTGGAAGACAACACAATACAGTATAGTAACAGCTAGAGGACAGTTAGAAGCCTTTCTCTGGAAGACAACACAATACAGTATAGTAACAGCTAGAGGACAGTTAGATACAGAAGGCTTTCTCTGGAAGACAAGACAGCTAGAGGACAGTTAGATACAGAAGCCTTTCTCTGGAAGACAACACAATACGGTTTAGTAACAGCTAGAGGACAGTTAGATACAGAAGGCTTTTCTCTGGAAGACAACACAATACGGTTTAGTAACAGCTAGAGGACAGTTAGATACAGAAGGATTTCTCTGGAAGACAACACAATACGGTTTAGTAACAGCTAGAGGACAGTTAGAAGCCTTTCTCTGGAAGACAACACAATACGGTTTAGTAACAGCTAGAGGACAGTTAGATACAGAAGGCTTTCTCAGGAAGACAACACAATACGGTTTAGTAACAGCTAGAGGACAGTTAGATACAGAAGGCCTTTCTCTGGAAGACAACACAATACAGTATAGTAACAGCTAGAGGACAGATACAGAAGCCTTTCTCTGGAAGACAACACAATACAGTATAGTAACAGCTAGAGGACAGTTAGATACAGAAGGCCTTTCTCTGGAAGACAACACAATACGGTTTAGTAACAGCTAGAGGACACAGATACAGAAGGCCTTTCTCTGGAAGACAACACAATACAGTATAGTAACAGCTAGAGGACAGTTAGATACAGAAGGCCTTTCTCTGGAAGACAACACAATACAGTATAGTAACAGCTAGAGGACAGTTAGATACAGAAGGCCTTTCTCTGGAAGACAACACAATACGGTTTAGTAACAGCTAGAGGACAGTTAGATACAGAAGGCTTTCTCAGGAAGACAACACAATACGGTTTAGTAACAGCTAGAGGACAGTTAGATACAGAAGGCTTTCTCAGGAAGACAACACAATACGGTTTAGTAACAGCTAGAGGACAGTTAGATACAGAAGCCTTTCTCTGGAAGACAACACAGCTAGAGGACAGTTAGATACAGAAGGCCTTTCTCAGGAAGACAACACAATACAGTTTAGTAACAGCTAGAGGACAGATACAGAAGCCTTTCTCAGGAAGACAACACAATAGAGTTTAGTAACAGCTAGAGGACAGTTAGATACCATTATGTCTCCACACATACAGAACAACCCATTGTGAAGAAGCACAGAGAGAGGACAGTTTGATACAAACAGCCTTTTCCAGGAACAACAGACAGAAAGAAAAATAAATCACTCCAAACATTCTCCTTCTCGGTCATACTGATGCCGGGCCACTAAAAGACAAGTCTCGGGGTTAAAACAAACAAACAAAACACATCTCAGGCATGTCAACTTCCTTCCTGCTTACCGTCGTAGTCACGGCAACGTTTCCTCTGTGGCGGAAGGGGACGGTCCAGTGACTGATCCGGGTGGAAGTCCGACCAGCTGTCCGTCACCGAGGCGATGCTGTTGCTGTGGTTACCTTGAGGGGCGATCACCGTGATGGTGCTGCTGAGGGTCGGCACGGGGAACGTGGCGGTTGCCGTGGGGATCGGCAGGAGGCCTTCACCAGCTCCAACCTCCGTCCCCCGGTCTCCTCGATCGGGCTCGTACTTTGACCTCCCAGCATCCCGCTCTGTGATCAGAAGGATAAGGGCAGGAAGCAGGAAACAGTTGATGATATCTAGATATGATATCTAGAGCAGGTGTAGAGCTATTGGATTGTGCATGCTTTTGTTCCAACCCAACACTAGTCTAACAGCCAGACATACTGACTTTCAAAATGAATCAACCAATCATAGTCTTCTGTCCGTCTCCCCTCTCACCTCTGCTCTTGGAGGGACTCCTGCTGTGACTCCTGCTACTGCGGTCCCGGTCTCTCTCCCGGTCCCTGGCCCGCTCCTTGCTCCTGCTCCTACTGCGGCTGTAGCTACGGCCCCTCCTCCGGTTGTAACGGTCCCGGTACGAGTCCCGTCGCGGCGGGATGCGGTCGTAATCGTTCCGTTTCCTGGTACGGTCGTCCCGTTTACGGTCATCCCCTCGTCTGACAAACGACAGAGAGGAGGAGGAGGGGAAGACAGAGGAGGAAGACACAGGAGGAAGAGAGAGGGGAAAGAGGGGGGAAAGAGAGGGGGAAAGAGGAAGAAGAGAGAGGAGGAAGAGAGAGGGGGGAAAGAGGAGGAAGAGAGAGAGGGGAAAGAGGAGGAAGGGAGAGAGAGGGGAAAGAGGAGGAAGGGAGAGGAGGGAAAGAGGAGGAAGAGAGAGAGGGGAAAGAGGAGGAAGAGAGAGAGGGGAAAGAGGAGGAAGAGAGAGAGGGGAAAGAGGAGGAAGAGAGAGAGGGGAAAGAGGAGGAAGAGAGAGGAGGGAAAGAGGAGGAAGAGAGAGGGGGGAAAGGGAGGAAGAGAGGGAGGAAAGAGGAGGAAGAGAGAGGGGGAAAGAGGAGGAAAAGAGGAGGAAGAGAGGGGGGGAAAGAGGAGGGAGAGAGAGGGGGAAAGAGGAGGGAGCGAGAGGGGGAAAGAGGAGGGAGCGAGAGGGGGGAAAGAGGAGGGAGCGAGAGGGGGAAAGAGGAGGGGGAAAGAGAGAGAGAGAGAGGAGGAAGAGAGAGGGGGAAAGAGGAGGAAGAGAGAGAGAGAGGGGGGAAGAGGAGGAAGAGAGGGGGAAAGAGGAGGAAGAGAGAGAGAGGAGGGGGAAAGAGGAGGAAGAGAGAGGAGGAAGAGAGAGAGAGGGGGAAAGAGGAGGAAGAGAGAGAGGGGGGAAAGAGGAGGAAGAGAGAGGGGGAAAGAGGAGGAAGAGAGAGGAGGAAGAGAGAGGGGGGAAAGAGGAGGAAGAGAGGGGGGGAAAGAGGAGGAAGAGAGAGGGGGAAAGAGGAGGAAGAGAAGAGGGGGGGGAAAGAGGAGGAAGAGAGAGGGGGAAAGAGGAGGAAGAGAGAGGGGGAAAGAGGAGGAAGAGAGAGGGGGAAAGAGGAGGAAGAGAGGGGTGGGGAAAGAGGAGGAAGAGAGGGGTGGGGAAAGAGGAGGAAGAGAGAAGGGGGAAAGAGGAGGAAGAGAGAGGGGGGGAAAGAGGAGGAAGAGAGAGGGGGGAAAGAGGAGGAAGAGAGAGGAGGAAGAGAGGGGGGAAAGAGGAAGAGAGAGGGGGAAAGAGGAAGAGAGAGGGGGAAAGAGGAGGAAGAGAGAGGGGGAAAGAGAGGGGGAAAGAGGAGGAAGAGAGAGGGGGAAAGAGGAGGAAGAGAGAGGGGGAAAGAGGAAGAGAGGGGGGAAAGAGGAAGAGAGAGGGGGAAAGAGGAAGAGAGAGGGGGAAAGAGGAGGAAGAGAGAGGGGGAAAGAGGAGGAAGAGAGGGGGGAAGAGGAGGAAGAGAGGGGGGGAAGAGGAGGGGGAAAGAGGAGGAAGAGAGAGGGGGAAAGAGGAGGAAGAGAGAGGGGGGAAAGAGGAGGAAGAGAGAGGAGGAAGAGAGAGGGGGAAAGAGGAAGAGAGAGGGGGAAAGAGGAGGAAGAGAGGGGGGAAAGAGAGGGAGGAAAGAGGAGGAAGAGAGAGAGGGGAAAGAGGAGGAAGAGAGAGGGGGGAAAGAGGAGGAAGAGAGAGGGGGGAAAGAGGAGGAAGGGAGAGGAGAGAGAGAGAGGAGGGGGGAAAGAGGAGGAAGAGAGGGGGGAAAAGAAGGGCAGAATAAAGTTATTTAGCAAACATCCCATTGAACAGAGACAGGAACATTTATGGGTCAGTCTCAAATAGCACGCTATACACTATATAGTGTACTACTATTGACCAGGTCCAGTAGAGTAATTTAATAGGGAACTATGTCCCTCACCTGTTGTCAATGGGGGGCTGTAGTTCACACTGACCTGCTGTCTCTACTGTAGTTCACACTGACCTGCTGTCTCTACTGTAGTTCACACTGACCTGCTGTCTCTACTGTAGTTCACACTGACCTGCTGTCTCTACTGTAGTTCACACTGACCTGCTGTCTCTACTGTAGTTCACACTGACCTGCTGTCTCTACTGTAGTTCACACTGACCTGCTGTCTCTACTGTAGTTCACACTGACCTGCTGTCTCTACTGTAGTTCACACTGACCTGCTGTCTCTACTGTAGTTCACACTGACCTGCTGTCTCTACTGTAGTTCACACTGACCTGCTGTCTACTGTAGTTCGCACTGACCTGCTGTCTCTACTGTAGTTCACACTGACCTGCTGTCTCTACTGTAGTTCACACTGACCTGCTGTCTCTACTGTAGTTCACACTGACCTGCTGTCTCTACTGTAGTTCACACTGACCTGCTGTATTCACCAATTTGTAAGTCGCTCTGGATAAGAGCGTCTGCTAAATGACTTAAATGTAAATGTAATGTAAATGTCTACTGTAGTTCACACTGACCTGCTGTCTCTACTGTAGTTCACACTGACCTGCTGTCTCTGCTGTAGTTCACACTGACCTGCTGTCTCTGCTGTAGTTCACACTGACCTGCTGTAGTTCACACTGACCTGCTGTAGTTCACACTGACCTGCTGTCTCTACTGTAGTTCACACTGACCTGCTGTAGTTCACACTGACCTGCTGTCTCTACTGTAGTTCACACTGACCTGCTGTCTCTGCTGTAGTTCACACTGACCTGCTGTAGTTCACACTGACCTGCTGTAGTTCACACTGACCTGCTGTCTCTACTGTAGTTCACACTGACCTGCTGTAGTTCACACTGACCTGCTGTCTCTACTGTAGTTCACACTGACCTGCTGTCTCTACTGTAGTTCACACTGACCTGCTGTAGTTCACACTGACCTACTGTCTCTACTGTAGTTCACACTGACCTGCTGTCTACTGTAGTTCACACTGACCTGCTGTCTCTACTGTAGTCCACACTGACCTGCTGTCTCTACTGTAGTTCACACTGACCTGCTGTCTCTACTGTAGTTCACACTGACCTGCTGTCTCTACTGTAGTTCACACTGACCTACTGTCTCTACTGTAGTTCACACTGACCTACTGTCTCTACTGTAGTTCACACTGACCTACTGTCTCTACTGTAGTTCACACTGACCTGCTGTCTCTACTGTAGTTCACACTGACCTGCTGTAGTTCACACTGACCTACTGTCTCTACTGTAGTTCACACTGACCTGCTGTCTCTACTGTAGTTCACACTGACCTGCTGTCTCTACTGTAGTTCACACTGACCTGCAGTCTCTACTGTAGTTCACACTGACCTGCTGTCTACTGTAGTTCACACTGACCTGCTGTCTCTACTGTAGTCCACACTGACCTGCTGTCTCTACTGTAGTTCACACTGACCTGCTGTCTCTACTGTAGTTCACACTGACCTGCTGTCTCTACTGTAGTTCACACTGACCTGCTGTCTCTACTGTAGTTCACACTGACCTGCTGTCTCTACTGTAGTTCACACTGACCTGCTGTATTCACCAATTTGTAAGTCGCTCTGGATAAGAGCGTCTGCTAAATGACTTAAATGTAAATGTAATGTAAATGTCTACTGTAGTTCACACTGACCTGCTGTCTCTACTGTAGTTCACACTGACCTGCTGTCTCTACTGTAGTTCACACTGACCTGCTGTCTACTGTAGTTCACACTGACCTGCTGTCTCTACTGTAGTTCACACTGACCTGCTGTCTCTACTGTAGTTCACACTGACCTGCTGTCTCTACTGTAGTTCACACTGACCTGCTGTCTCTACTGTAGTTCACACTGACCTGCTGTAGTTCACACTGACCTGCTGTCTCTACTGTAGTTCACACTGACCTGCTGTAGTTCACACTGACCTGCTGTCTCTACTGTAGTTCACACTGACCTGCTGTCTCTATGGTAGTTCACACTGACCTACTGTCTCTACTGTAGTTCACACTGACCTGCTGTCTCTACTGTAGTTCACACTGACCTGCTGTCTCTACTGTAGCGGGAGCTGGACGGGGGGCTGTAGTTCACTCTCCTGGAGAATTTCTTGTCCCGGTCCTCCTCACGACTTGGCTGGAAAACACAAGTTTGAACTAAGATCCTGAAAGTAGCACTAGATGAACTACATTGATCTCATTCTGTTTACAAATATCCCACTTCCTGATTACAAAAGATACTATTGGACAATAGATCTCTACTGTCAGACTGTGGTGTGTAACCTTCCATGCCAATTCTGCGGAGGCACTAAACTCTACCACAGCTGTTTCCTGTTGCATCACTGTTAAAGTAAACATTCCCTTTAAGTGGTTGGTGCCTTTTAAACATGACTCAACCAGTCACCTCATCTTTCCTCTGGTCGTCTTTGTCCGTCCTGGTCAGGTGTCCCTCCGCTTTGCCCGCGGAACCTGGCTGATGGTCCTGCTGAGGTAGGTAGCTTTTGGAGTTGACGGCTTCAAAGAGTCTATCGACAAAGGTCTGCGTCTCTGGGAGAACACGGGAATAGGGTACGAGGGGTGGTTGATGAGGGGAAGAGGACAAGGGCATGAATAGTGGGGCTGACAACGACACATTGCACATTAGGTAACTAATGAGTATCAGTCACTGTGTATAGTTCCAAATGGAACACTATTACCAATTTAGTGCACTACTTTAGACAAGGGCCCTATAGAACCCTATTCCCTATATAGTGCACTACTTTAGACCAGGGCCCTATAGAACCCTATTCCCTATATAGTGCACTACTTTAGACGAGGGCCCTATAGAACCCTATTCCCTATATATATAGTGCACTACTTTAGACCAGAGCCCCATATAACCCTATTCGGTATATATAGTGCACTACTTTAGACCAGAGCCCCATATAACCCTATTCCCTATATATAGTGCACTACTTTAGACAGGGCCCTATAGAACCCTATATAGTGCACTACTTTAGACCAGAGCCCTATAGAACCCTATTCCCTATATAGTGCAATACTTTAGACCAGGGCCCTATAGAACCCTATTCCCTATATAGTGCACTACTTTAGACCAGAGCCCTATAGAACCCTCTTCCCTATATAGTGCACTACTTTAGACCAGGGCCCTATAGAACCCTATTCCCTATATATATATATATATATATATATATATATATATATATATATAGTGCACTACTTTAGACAGGGCCCTATAGAACCCTATATAGTGCACTACTTTAGACCAGAGCCCTATAGAACCCTATTCCCTATATAGTGCAATACTTTAGACCAGGGCCCTATAGAACCCTGTTCCCTATATAGTGCACTACTTTAGACCAGGGCCCTATAGAACCCTATTCCCTATATATATAGTGCACTACTTTAGACCAGAGCCCTATAGAACCCTCTTCCCTATATAGTGCACTACTTTAGACCAGGGCCCTATAGAACCCTGTTCCCTATATAGTGCACTACTTTAGACCAGGGCCCTATAGAACCCTATTCCCTATATATATAGTGCACTACTTTAGACCAGAGCCCCATATAACCCTATTCCCTATATATAGTGCACTACTTTAGACAGGGCCCTATAGAACCCTATATAGTGCACTACTTTAGACCAGAGCCCTATAGAACCTTATTCCCTATATAGTGCACTACTTTAGACCAGGGCCCTATAGAACCCTGTTCCCTATATAGTGCACTACTTTAGACCAGAGCCCTATAGAACCCTGTTCCCTATATAGTGCACTACTTTAGACCAGAGCCCTATAGAACCCTATTCCCTATATATAGTGCACTACTTTAGACCAAAGTAACCCACTATAAACAGAGAATAGGATTCAGTCAGTCAGTCAAAAAGCACCTCTGATTTTCTTGACTTTTGAGGCAGATGACGACAAACGTCACCACCACTTGTCGTCACAACTATAAACATGTGTTTTAATAAGTATCGTTACCTTTCTGTAGAAATACGTCCAACTGGTCGACACACAGGGCTTTGAGTTCCGTCTCGCTTTTGTCTTTCTTCACCAAGGCAACGACGTATTTAGCGAGGGCAGATGGATCTGCATCACAACTAGAACAGGGGAAAGTGTCAACACAAACACACCGTTAGCCATGCTAACTCTAGCTATACAACAACAACAACAAATTAGCTAGAATATATATATATCCTTACCATACCAAGAAGACCAATCGATTACAAGATAACAGACAATTTCTCAACTATAAAAACTGCTATTTTGTTTTGAAATAACTAGCCACATGATATAAACATTAAACTAGCTCGTCAAGTTAGCATCCAAATGATACTAGCCTCGTCTTCAGTCATGTTGTTGCATCTTGATGCTGGCAAGCTAATGTTGCTAAACGTTAGCCATCTAAGTTAGCTACTTACATTGGTTCGAGGGTTTTAAAAAGCCACGTTTTCAATGAATCTAGGTTTTCAATAATCATTTTTTCAGACACTGGTTAACTTCTCTTCCACTCGGTAGCCAGGGTTAATAATCCCTCGGTAATGTTTCTTAATGACAAAATACTGTATGTCCAAAGGCAAGAAGTCATCAAGCTAACATTAGCTGTTAGTTACCGCCTTCTCTCTCTTATTAAACCTGCATGGCTATTCAACACTGAAAAAGACCAACGACTAGATTGTCTTGAGTGTGTTTTTTGCTTTCTAAATTCTTGCAAATACAAAGAGGAGGGGGGGAGACAATTTGTTCACTGTAACCTATTCCCTCAACTAGTTTGAATGTTCAGGCAGTGCAGGCCTTCCCTCATTGCAAATAAATGGAGAATATTTACTTCCGGGGAACTCTCGCTGGCAGATATCGCGAGAATTGATATGTCACGTTGAATCTTGGCGTATTTGGTATTTATTAGGATCCCCAAATAGCCGCTGCAAAAGCTACACCTCCTGGGGTCCACACGAAACATGACATAATATATAGTACATAACATTATTAGTCAAGGACTGAAATACATACATTTAAAATGTCACACACAGCCTCCATATCAGTATATACACACAATATCTAGGTCTTATACATAGTACAGTGCAAATTACAATACAATATATACAAAATGGCGGTGTCTCTTCACAGTCACCTTTGTGCAGTAAGGTGTTATTTTATGTTTGTTTTTTAACTGGTTGTAATTGCTTGTTGAGTTACTTGGAGTGGCAGAGAGTTCCATGTAGTCATGGCTCTATTTAATACTGTGTGTTTCCCAGCCTCTGTTCTGGACCTGGGGACTGGGAAGAGACCCTCTGGTTGCATGTCTTGTGTTGTACCGGAGGAGAGACTGACATGCCTGTTACTGACACTTGCCTTCCATGTACATCTGTACATCTAAGTGTGATACGTGCTGCTTTGTTCCGGACCAACTGCAATTGACCTATGTCCAGGTGTGACAAAACTAGGGCCTGTAGGACCTGTCTGGTGGAATGAGATGTCAAGAAGACAGAGCAACGGCCTAACATGGACAGACCTCTTTCCATTTTACCAACCATTGAGTCTATATGTTTTGGCCAGGACAGCTTGTTATCTACGGTAACACCCAGCAGTTTAGTCTCCTCAACTTGCTCAATAGCCACATTATTCTATAATAGATCTAAACGAGGTTTAGTGTTGAACCAGGGATTTGTCCCCAAAAATTATGCTTATAGTTTAACAAAAATTATACAGGCGAGTTACCCGTTCTGAAACTGACTGGAGCTCTATGTTAAGGTTGTCAGTTATTTATTTGAGTCGTCAGCGATATACCTCAATGAACAAGCCATCGACCTCAATGAACAAGCCATCGACCTCAATGAACAAGCCATCGACCTCAATGAACAAGCCATCTACCTCAATGAACAAGCCATCGACCTCAATGAACAAGCCATCGACCTCAATGAACAAGCCATCGACCTCAATGAACAAGCCATCGACCTCAATGAACAAGCCATCTACCTCAATGAACAAGCCATCGACCTCAATGAACAAGCCATCGACCTCAATGAACAAGCCATCTACCTCAATGAACAAGCCATCGACCTCAATGAACAAGCCATCTACCTCAATGAACAAGCCATCTACCTCAATGAACAAGCCATCTACCTCAATGAACAAGCCATCTACCTCAATGAACAAGCCATCTACCTCAATGAACAAGCCATCTACCTCAATGAACAAGCCATCGACCTCAATGAACAAGCCATCTACCTCAATGAACAAGCCATCTACCTCAATGAACAAGCCATCTACCTCAATGAACAAGCCATCGACCTCAATGAACAAGCCATCGACCTCAATGAACAAGCCATCGACCTCAATGAACAAGCCATCTACCTCAATGAACAAGCCATCTACCTCAATGAACAAGCCAGCTACCTCAATGAACAAGCCATCTACCTCAATGAACAAGCCATCGACCTCAATGAACAAGCCATCTACCTCAATGAACAAGCCATCGACCTCAATGAACAAGCCATCTACCTCAATGAACAAGCCATCTACCTCAATGAACAAGCCATCGACCTCAATGAACAAGCCATCTACCTCAATGAACAAGCCATCTACCTCAATGAACAAGCCATCTACCGAAATGAATTTAATTTCTGAATGTAATTTCTGAATTTAATTTAAAGTACTCCAGAGCATTTTACTATCATCGTTTATATAATTTATCTTTGTTTCATAGTATAGTTTCTTCTTCTTTTTGTTCTTTTTAGTTTAGTTACATTATTTCTCCATTGACTGTATGTTTGCCAGCCTGCTGTGTTGTCAGACTGACTTGCTATTCCCTTTGCCTCGTCCCTCTCAGCCATACAGATTGTTTATTTGGCTCCCCGGGGGGGGGGGGTTAGATTACGATCAATACTCAAGGATTTTAATACTTTTTGTGGGGGTGTTAAAAACGGACCCTTTCTTTATATGAAGTAAAAGAAGGGGGAAACCCGGTGATCACACGGCTACATGGGCAGGAAACCCGGTGATCACACGACTGCATGGGCAGGAATCCCGGTGATCGCACGGCTACATGGGCAGGAAACCCGGTGATCACACGGCTACATGGGCAGGAAACCCGGTGATCGCACGGCTACATGGGCAGGAAACCCGGTGATCACACGGCTACATGGGCAGGAAACCCGGTGATCACACGGCTGCATGGGCAGGAAACCCGGTGATCACACGGCTGCATGGGCAGGAAACCCGGTGATCACACGGCTACATGGGCAGGAAACCCGGTGATCACACGGCTACATGGGCAGGAAACCCGGTGATCACACGGCTGCATGGGCAGGAAACCCGGTGATCACACGGCTACATGGGCAGGAAACCCGGTGATCACACGGCTGCATGGGCAGGAAACCCGGTGATCACACGGCTGCATGGGCAGGAAACCCGGTGATCACACGGCTACATGGGCAGGAAACCCGGTGATCACATGGCTGCATGGGCAGGAAACCCGGTGATCACATGGCTGCATGGGCAGAAGAAACACCCAAACAGTCCAGGCTGAACAGATGCTAATCACTAATCACTAATCACTTCAGATGCAGCGAGAGAGAAGCATGCAGCCCACGTGAAGACTTCCCAGAATTCATGGCAAAATACGCCTTATTTACACCCCTGACACCTACGCCAAGTAAGAGCCCTCCTACCAAATACAGGGCAGCATCGCATCGCTCTGCCAACCGCTGACATTCTCAAGGCCATCTTTAAGAAACTGGCCATCATTGAAAAGACAACAGAGACGACCACCATCTTCAAGAAACTGGCCATCATTGAAAAGACAACAGAGACGACCACCAAATCAAAAGAGTCTCTCTCAGCCAATGTGCGGCAGCTCCCTCGACCACGTGGTCCTACTCCTTGTAAAAGTCCAATCAAAACGATCAAAGGCACAAGGCCAGACCCAGATACAGACACAGGAGGCAGATGGTTGGAGTCTTACAATGTTTATTCATCCAATAGGAGGAGGAGTAGGCAAGAGAACGGTCGTGGACAGACAAACAGGTCAAAACCAGAGTCCAGGAGGTACAGAGTGTGAGACGGGCAGAATGGTCAGACGGGCAGAATGGTCAGGCAGGCAGAATGGTCAGACAGGCAGAATGGTCAGACAGGCTCGTGGTCAGGCAGGCAGAATGGTCAGACAGGCTCGTGGTCAGACAGGCAGAATGGTCAGGCAGACAGAATGGTCAGGCAGGCAGAATGGTCAGGCAGGCAGAATGGTCAGGCAGGCAGAATGGTCAGGCAGGCAGAATGGTCAGGCAGGCAGAATGGTCAGGCAGGTAGAATGGTCAGGCAGGCAGAATGGTCAGGCAGGCAGAATGGTCAGACAGGCAGAATGGTCAGACAGGCTCTTGGTCAGGCAGGCAGAATGGTCAGGTAGGCAGAATGGTCAGGCAGGCAGAATGGTCAGGCAGGCAGAATGGTCAGGCAGGCAGAATGGTCAGGCAGGCAGAATGGTCAGGCAGGCAGAATGGTCAGGCAGGCAGAATGGTCAGGCAGGCAGAATGGTCAGGCAGGCAGAATGGTCAGGCAGGCAGAATGGTCAGGCAGGCAGAATGGTCAGGCAGGCAGAATGGTCAGGCAGGCTGGTACAGAGTCCAGAAACAGACAAGGTTCAAAAGCCGGTAGGAAAAAAAGCTGGTTGACTTGAAAACATACAAGATGAACAAATACACAGAGAGACAGGAAACACAGGGATAAATACACTGGCACAGAGAGACAGGAAACACAGGGATAAATACACTGGTACAGAGATACAGGAAACACAGGGATAAATACACAGAGAGACAGGAAACACAGGGATAAATACACTGGTACAGAGAGACAGGAGACACAGGGATAAATACACAGAGAGACAGGAAACACAGGGATAAATACACAGAGAGACAGGAAACACAGGGATAAATACACAGAGAGACAGGAAACACAGGGATAAATACACTGGTACAGAGAGACAGGAGACACAGGGATAAATACACTGGTACAGAGAGACAGGAGACACAGGGATAAATACACTGACACAGAGAGACAGGAAACACAGGGATAAATACACTGGTACAGAGAGACAGGAAACACAGGGATAAATACACTGGTACAGAGATACAGGAAACACAGGGATAAATACTCTGGTACAGAGATACAGGAAACACAGGAATAAATACACTGGTACAGAGAGACAGGAAACACAGGGATAAATACACTGGTACAGAGAGACAGGAAACCCAGGGATAAATACACTGGTACAGAGAGACAGGAAACACAGGGATAAATACACTGGTACAGAGATACAGGAAACACAGGGAAAAATACACTGTTACAGAGAGACAGGAAACACAGGGATAAATACACTGGTACAGAGAGACAGGACACAGGGATAAATACACTGGTACAGAGAGACAGGAAACACAGGGATAAATACACTGGTACAGAGAGACAGGAAACACAGGGATAAATACACTGGTACAGAGATACAGGAAACACAGGGATAAATACACTGGTACAGAGAGACAGGAAACACAGGGATAAATACACTGGTACAGAGAGACAGGACACACAGGGATAAATACACTGGTACAGAGAGACAGGACACACAGGGATAAATACACAGAGAGACAGGAAACACAGAGATAAATACACTGGCACAGAGAGACAGGAAACACAGGGATAAATACACTGGCACAGAGAGACAGGAAACACAGGGATAAATACACTGGTACAGAGAGACAGGAAACACAGGGATAAATACACTGGTACAGAGAGACAGGAGACACAGGGATAAATACACTGGCACAGAGAGACAGGAAACACAGGGATAAATACACTGGCACAGAGAGACAGGATACACAGGGATACATACACTGGGGAAAATAAGCAACACCTGGAGGGGGTGGAGACAATAACGAGGACAGATGAAACAGATCAGGGCGTGACAGACAACACTAAGTTAGATGAATTAATCTCGAGTCATAAAGTCGATTGTACTTTTTACATTTACCCCGTTTATATATCAACCAGGTTTGTGAAATGTGAAAACTGGTTTATCATATCAATCACAACTTCCTCTATTTCAGGTTGTCCAGGTGTTTCTCTAAGCTCAGGGTTTTCTTACCAGCTACCTAGCATGCTAGTTCAACTAGTTAACCAGTTATTCACTACCTAGTTACTAGTTCAACTAGTTAACCAGTTATTCACTACCTAGTTCAACTAGTTAACCAGTTATTCACTACCTAGTTCAACTAGTTAACCAGTTATTCACTACCTAGTTCAACTAGTTAACCAGTTATTCACTATCTAGTTCAACTAGTTAACCAGTTATTCACTACCTAGTTCAACTAGTTAACTAGTTATTCACTACGCTGTAATTGTTTTCTCATTGTTTATAATCCAAACGTCTTAATTCAATACACTACATGTTGTATCTTTAAAAACACTTTTTTATTTTTATTCTGTTAACACACTCAAGTAGAATTCTTTCTACTCCGGGAGACTCGCGATCCAGATTCTAGTTTTAGGAAATCACAATGGGGTTGTCTGTTTATTATGGTCACGGGTTTAACCACTCAGCTGGTATTGTGATATTTCTTGGTCAGTTTTCGAAGTAATATTTCAGCGTGTTCTGCCTCCAACGATGGGAGATGAGTTATATTGATCTCCAAACTACATCATGCTTGTTTTATTATATTCATTGTGTGAGGGACACAATTCTCACACCTCAAATAAAACTTTTTTTTTTTTTTTTTGCTGATAAACTTACTGAGCTGCAAAACAAGTATAAAAATGCATGTTTTATAATAATTAACTTGAATAAATGTGAAATATTGTCTCTGTGTAACTCAAATGACCAATCTGTTGAGGATATTCCAGTGAAAGATCACGTGACATATTTAGGGTGAGAAACCATGTTGTCCGTCAACATCTCAATTTCTCTCAGAGATGAAAGAAATCTAAATCGCTCTTTAATAACTAGGCTACCTGCCTCCTCTACACTCTCACCACTAGGCTACCTGCTGCCCCTCCACTCTAACCACTAGGCTACCTGCCTCCTCTACACTCTAACCACTAGGCTACCTGCCGCCCCTCCACTCTAACCACTAGGCTACCTGCCTCCCCTACACTCTAACCACTAGGCTACCTGCCTCCTCTACACTCTAACCACTAGGCAACCTGCCGCCTCTACACTCTAACCACTAGGCTACCTGCCTCCTCTACACTCTAACCACTAGGCTACCCTGCCGCCCCTCCACTCTAACCACTAGGCTACCCTGCCGCCCCTCCACACTAACCACTAGGCTACCCTGCCACCCCTCCACTCTAACCACTAGGCTACCCTGCCGCCCCTCCACTCTAACCACTAGGCTACCCTGCCGCCCCTCCACTCTAACCACTAGGCTACCCTGCCGCCCCTCCACACTAACCACTAGGCTACCCTGCCACCCCTCCACTCTAACCACTAGGCTACCCTGCCGCCCCTCCACTCTAACCACTAGGCTACCCTGCCGCCCCTCCACTCTAACCACTAGGCTACCCTGCCGCCCCTCCACTCTAACCACTAGGCTACCCTGCCGCCCCTCCACTCTAACCACTAGGCTACCCTGCCGCCCCTCCACACTAACCACTAGGCTACCCTGCCGCCCCTCCACTCTAACCACTAGGCTACCCTGCCGCCCCTCCACTCTAACCACTAGGCTACCCTGCCGCCCCTCCACTCTAACCACTAGGCTACCCTGCCGCCCCTCCACACTAACCACTAGGCTACCCTGCCGCCCCTCCACTCTAACCACTAGGCTACCCTGCCGCCCCTCCACTCTAACCACTAGGCTACCCTGCCGCCCCTCCACTCTAACCACTAGGCTACCCTGCCGCCCCTCCACTCTAACCACTAGGCTACCCTGCCGCCCCTCCACTCTAACCACTAGGCTACCCTGCCGCCCCTCCACTCTAACCACTAGGCTACCCTGCCGCCCCTCCACTCTAACCACTAGGCTACCCTGCCGCCCCGACATAAATGGTCATATTTAATGGAACACATTTTAATGGCATGAGCCTATCCTTATCGGCCATTTTCTCAAAATGACATGTTACTGACGAGACAATTCATTTGGACGAACATTCCCATTATTCCACACAAAGGGTCTTAGGTCTTATAGGCAGACTTTTACAGGGGCTTTAAAAAAAATATATCTTGTTTCGTTTATATTTTAAGTGTAATTTTATGTGTAAATATATGCAAAATAAGCATCCGTCATGTGAATAGTGTTTTTTAAATAATTCCATGAAATTACAATATTTTGATAAAATGATCTGTAAAAGTCTGACCATTGTGTGTCTTATCACAATAAAACACAAAAAATATATAATTCTGTCTTGAAGCAATCTGTTGAAAAACAGATCACCAACTTCAAACATCTGCTATCTGAGCAGCTAACCGATCGCTGCAGCTGTACATAGTCTATTGGTAAATAGCCCACCCATTTTCACCTACCTCATCCCCACAGTTTTTATTTATTTACTTTTCTGCTCTTTTGCACACCAGTATCTCTACCTGTACATGACCATCTGATCATTTATCACTCCAGTGCTAATCTGCAAAATTGTAATTATTCGCCTACCTCCTCATGCCTTTTGCACACAATGTATATAGACTCCCCTTTTTTTGTACTGTGTTATTGACTTGTTAATTGTTTACTCCATGTGTAACTCTGTGTTGTCTGTTCACACTGCTAAGCTTTATCTAGGCCAGGTCGCAGTTGCAAATGAGAACTTGTTCTCAACTAGCCTACCTGGTTAAATAAAGGTGAAATAAAAAAAAATAAAAAAAATATTCTCATAATATGCAAATTAGCTCATATTTAAAGACTGTTTGCCTAATTTGCATATTTCCATTTTTTATTATCTTGTATTTATGTATACTTTCAACTGGTAAAGTTTCAATCTGATGAGAGTATATAAAACAAACTATTATCCTTGTGCCTGGTCTTAAATATAATTAATTTAAAATGTATCCGAATACATTTTTCAGAAATAGTTTGACCATCTCCGTGGATTCTCAAATGGGGGGGGGGGGAAAGGGTGTGGTGACGCTCCCCGGCAGCACCACCTACCTGACTGGGAGAGTACTGCACTGCACTGCAGGGTAGATTTTCTATGGCGTTATTGACTGTATGTTTGTTTACTCCATGTGTGACTCTGTGTTGTTGTTTTTGTCGCACTGCTTTTGCTTTATCTTGGCCAGGTCGCAGTGGTAAATGAGAACTTTTGTTCTCAACTAGCCTACCTGGTTAAATAAAGGTGAAATAAATAAATAAATTAAAAGGGCCAACACAACGTCAACCCGCCAACTCCACACTGCTTAAAACCTGAGACAAACAAACAAAGATACAAAAATAATAAAAATGATTAAATTTTTTATTTTACAGAATAAAGGGGGGAAAAAATAAAAAAGGAAAAATAAATAGAAAAAATAAAATAAACAAACGTTTTAAAAAAAAAACAATAAAATAATAAAGATAATAATAAATATTTTAAACAAATATATATATATATAATAAGACTACATTTTTAAAAAAGTGCAGGGTGGAGAACGCACCCGGAGAAGCGGCACCCTGCAACGTGTCCTCAAGGGGGCGCCGGGGACCGGCGGTGACGTCACCAGCGCCCGCCGCTATCTAAGTTGGGGAACCGCTGTTTTCTGTCCTTTTTCTCCTTACGAGTCCTGAGACGGGTAGGGATCCAAAAACATCTTCCCGTGGAACGTCACCTTTTACAATCCAACAAAAATGATCATCTACAAGGATATCATCACCGGTAATCTAACGTCTATATTATCAATATTCTGTTATTATTTCTTTTATAAATATTTTTTTGTTGGTCTGCATTTGTAGTGTTTTTTTTTTTTTTGGGCCTACCGGAAGTCTCGACTGCCCTTTGTGCCAACGATGTGGAAATTACTTTAAAAATTACAAACTTCGTCGTAGTTCCTCCATGGTATTCTGTACCGGGATCGATCCAATTTGTACATTTTATGTACTGTATAACGGAGTAAACCGATAGACTGTGTTTAGGCTTACCGGAGTTAGCATTTCCCTGCTAGTTAGCGAGGCCTACCGGCGTTTGGCTAACTTGGGAACAAGTTGTACTAAATGCCCTGTTTTCTATTGTAAACAGCTGATTTAGTTAGCCTACTAGTTGACACAATAGCTATCTACCGTGTCAACTCCCACGTTTGGGTATGCGTTGGTTAATAATGATGTGTTTCAGGAGATGAGCTATTCACCGAGGTCTACAAAATCACGGAGGTCTGCGACGGTATGCTGTACGAGGTACAGGGGAAGGTACGTTAATCACGTCCACTAAGTTACTTAACTGTATTTGAAAAAACGGTAAGCTGTTAGCATACTTGGCTAGCTATTCCATTTATTTCACTCACATCAAAATACAGGAGGGTTATGATAACATAATTTCGGCTTTGGTCGACGGATCTGCTAGTTAGCTAAGGTGACGTGTTGATACCGTTGTAACGTTTAGCCTGCTAGCCTCACCAGGATCTCCCCTCCCTTCCAGCTCACTTCCAGATCGGAGGACGTCGACGGTGCGTTAATCGGTGCCAACGCCTCTGCAGAGGGCGGCGATGAGGGTAGTGAAGCGTCCACGGTCAGTGGCGTCGACATTGTGCTCAACAGCAAACTGCAGGAGACCTCGGCATACAACAAGAAGGCTTACCAGAGCTACATCAAGGGCTATATGAAGGCGTAAGTGTCTCTGGCATCTCATCTACCACATGTTTTGTTTTTTTATTAAACATTTCTTATTTACAACTACGGCCTATTGGGGAACTGTGGGTTTCTCTGCCTTGTTCAGGTGTAGAATGACATTTAAAATAAAATGTTTTTACCTTGTCAACTCTGGGGATTCGATCCAGCAACCTTTCACTTACTGGCCCAACACCAGTAACGGGATGAGAGTGATATTTTCCGTTTAAATATCACAAGACTCAACTGTCAGGTCGATTTTAAAATGCATGTTGACAAGCCAACTTCTCTCTGGTGACACCCAGGGGTTTTGGTAACTGATACACACATGACATCATATTGTCCCTGGACTTTCTGTACGGCCTGCTATGACTCATCGAATAGGGGAGGGTAAACCACAGGGAGTCGACATGGTTCAGTCCAGTCTAAATACCTGTTAACCCACATGGAGTCGACATGGTTCGGTCCAGTCTAGAGGGGTGTAAATACCTGTTAAACCACAGGGAGTCGACATGGTTCAGTCCAGTCTAGAGGGGTGTAAATACCTGTTAAACCACAGGGAGTCGACATGGTTCAGTCCAGTCTAGAGGGGTGTAAATACCTGTTAAACCACAGGGAGTCGACATGGTTCAGTCCAGTCTAGAGGGGTGTAAATACCTGTTAAACCACAGGGAGTCGACATGGTTCGGTCCAGTCTAAATACCTGTTAAACCACAGGGAGTCGACATGGTTCAGTCCAGTCTAGAGGGGTGTAAATACCTGTTAAACCACAAGGAGTCGACATGGTTCGGTCCAGTCTAAATACCTGTTAACCCACATGGAGTCGACATGGTTCGGTCCAGTCTAGAGGGGTGTAAATACCTGTTAAACCACAAGGAGTCGACATGGTTCAGTCTAAAGGGGTGTAAATACCTTTTAAACCACAGGGAGTCAACATGGTTCAGTCCAGTCTAAAGGGGTGTAAATACCTGTTAAACCACAGGGAGTCGACATGGTTCGGTCCAGTCTAGAGGGGTGTAAATACCTGTTAACCCACAGGGAGTCGACATGGTCCAGTCTAGAGGGGTGTAAATACCTGTTAACCCACAGGGAGTCGACATGGTTCGGTCCAGTCTAAATACCTGTTAAACCACCGGGAGTCGACATGGTTCGGTCCAGTCTAAATACCTGTTAAACCACCGGGAGTCGACATGGTTCAGTCCAATCTAGATGGGGGGTAAATACCTGTTAACCCACCGGGAGTCGACATGGTTCGGTCCAGTCTAAATACCTGTTAAACCACCGGGAGTCGACATGGTTCAGTCCAGTCTAGAGGGGTCTAAATACCTGTTAACCCACAGGGAGTCGACATGGTTCAGTCCAGTCTAGAGGGGTCTAAATACCTGTTAAACCACAGGGAGTCGACATGGTTCGGTCCAGTCTAAATACTGTTTTTTTTATTTTTTTTATTACTTTTATTGTTAAACCAGTCGATGTGGTTCAGTCCATTTCCAATCTCCCCTGTTACCGTTCCCCGGGTCGTTGCTGTCAATGAGAATGTGTTTTCGGTCAACTTACCCAGATAAAATATGGGTAATGAAACAAACAAGTGCACAAGCAGGGATCTGTTTTCTGGGAGTATCAGGCAGCCTAATGGGGAGTGTAATACAGTTGTCCCCCCCCCCCCAGGGTCAAGGCCAAGCTGGAGGAGCAGGGCTCTAAGAGGGTACAGGCCTTCATGGCAGGCGCTCCAGCAGCTGTTAAGATGATCCTGGGAAACCTCGATAAATACCAGGTGAGAGAATCCACCCAAATGCCCCCCCCACCACACGCCGGGGTCCCAAATGCCCCACCACCACCACACGTCAGGGTCCCAAATGCCCCCCCCCCCCCCCTTCCCCTCTCAAATGTCCATATATAGTGCACTATATGGGGGGTGGCATTTGGGATGTCCCCAACGGTCGGTGCTGTGTGGAAATGGACATGTTCGTTATGAACACACTGTTTCATATTGGATGAATGAGGGCTGGTTAAAATGGACATGTTCGTTATGAACACACTGTTTCATATTGGATGAATGAGGGCTGGTTAAAATGGACATGTTCGTTATGAACACACTGTTTCATATTGGATGAATGAGGGCTGGTTAAAATGGACATGTTCGTTATGAACACACTGTTTCATATTGGATGAATGAGGGCTGGTTAAAATGGACATGTTCGTTATGAACACACTGTTTCATATTGGATGAATGAGGGTTTGGTTAAAATGGCCGCTGGAACGGACAGTGATGATCCCAGGACACCTTTAGAGGCTGTGCCCTATGACACAGTGATCCCAGGACACCTTTAGAGGCTGTGCCCTATGACACAGTGATCCCAGGACACCTTTAGAGGCTGTGCCCTATGACACAGTGATCCCAGGACGCCTTTAGAGGCTGTGCCCTATGAAACAGTGATCCCAGGACACCTTTAGAGGCTGTGCCCTATGACACAGTGATCCCAGGACACCTTTAGAGGCTGTGCCCTATGACACAGTGATGATCCCAGGACGCCTTTAGAGGCTGTGCCCTATGACACAGTGATCCCAGGACACCTTTAGAGGCTGTGCCCTATGACACAGTGATCCCAGGACACCTTTAGAGGCTGTGCCCTATGACACAGTGATCCCAGGACACCTTTAGAGGCTGTGCCCTATGACACAGTGATCCCAGGACACCTTTAGAGGCTGTGCCCTATGACACAGTGATCCCAGGACACCTTTAGAGGCTGTGCCCTATGACACAGTGATCCCAGGACACCTTTAGAGGCTGTGCCCTATGACACAGTGATCCCAGGACACCTTTAGAGGCTGTGCCCTATGACACAGTGATCCCAGGACGCCTTTAGAGGCTGTGCCCTATGACACAGTGATCCCAGGACGCCTTTAGAGGCTGTGCCCTATGACACAGTGATCCCAGGACGCCTTTAGAGGCTGTGCCCTATGACACAGTGATCCCAGGACGCCTTTAGAGGCTGTGCCCTATGACACAGTGATCCCAGGACGCCTTTAGAGGCTGTGCCCTATGACACAGTGATCCCAGGACGCCTTTAGAGGCTGTGCCCTATGACACAGTGATCCCAGGACGCCTTTAGAGGCTGTGCTCTATGACACAGTGATGCCAGGACACCTTTAGAGGCTGTGCCCTATGACACAGTGATCCCAGGACACCTTTAGAGGCTGTGCCCTATGACACAGTGATCCCAGGACACCTTTAGAGGCTGTGCCCTATGACACAGTGATCCCAGGACACCTTTAGAGGCTGTGCCCTATGAAACTAACATCTGGCGTTGTCAAGTCTCTGGCTCACACTTTGGCATGTGTATCGTGTGTGTGTGCGTACGTGTGGTTTGTTCCAAAAGAGGGCATCTCTTCCTCGTTGTATGACACGATGACTGAACAGTGTCTCCTTGTCTGTCCTCTTGATCACGTGACCTGCTCCTCTTCTCCAGTTCTTCACCGGCGAGTCCATGAACTGTGACGGCGCCATCGGCCTGCTGGACTACCGCGAGGACGGAGTCACGCCCTTCTTCGTTTTCTTCAAAGACGGCATCGAGATCGAGAAATACGTAAGTTACCGTGACGACGGATGACTGTCTGGTTCTCTGTAGGGGGGGCGGGGGACTGTCTGGTTCTCTGTAGGGGGGGCGGAGGACTGTCTGGTTCTCTGTAGGGGGGCGGGGGACTGTCTGGTTCTCTGTAGGGGGGCGGGGGACTGTCTGGTTCTCTAGGGGGGCGGGGGACTGTCTGGTTCACTGTAGGGGGCGGGGGACTGTCTGGTTCTCTGTAGGGGGGCGGGGGACTGTCTGGGTCTCTGTAGGGGGCGGGGGACTGTCTGGTTCTCTGTAGGGGGGCGGGGGACTGTCTGGTTCACTGTAGGGGGCGGGGGACTGTCTGGTTCTCTGTAGGGGGGCGGGGGACTGTCTGGTTCTCTGTAGGGGGCGGGGGACTGTCTGGTTCTCTGTAGGGGGGCGGGGGACTGTCTGGTTCTCTGTAGGGGGGCGGGGGACTGTCTGGTTCTCTGTAGGGGGGGCGGGGGACTGTCTGGTTCTCTGTAGGGGGGGCGGGGGACTGTCTGGTTCTCTGTAGGGGGGGCGGGGGACTGTCTGGTTCTCTGTAGGGGACGGCAGTACCCACTGAATTCACATAGGAAATGACATAGGTGGCACCCTATTCCCTATATAGTGCACTACTTTAGACCAGGACCCTATAGAACCCTATTCCCTATATATAGTGCACTACTCTAGACCAGGGCCCTATAGAACCCTATTCCCTATATATAGTGCACTACTTTAGACCAGAGCCCTATAGAACCCTAATCCCTATATATAGTGCACTACTTTAGACCAGGGCCCTATAGAACCCTATATAGTGCACTACTTTAGACCACTGGTGTGCCATATGGGACGTGATTCAAAAACACTGATCGTTGCAGATAGAATGACAAGAACAGACTAACCCCCGGGTTCCCCGCGCCAGACTAACCCCCGGGTTCCCCGCGCCAGACTAACCCCCGGGTTCCCCGCGCCAGACTAACCCCCGGGTTCTACGCACCAGACTAATCCCCCACAACCCATGTCTATCTGAACTCTGTAACGTCACACATCTCCATTAAAACACTCTGGCTCTGCCTGCCCAGTGACTGGGAGTTAAAATGCCTCATGACAATGAGATGCCAACAGGCCGACACCCACAGAAACAGGCCGACACCCACAGAAACAGGCCGACACCCACAGAAACAGCCACGTCAGAGGGGATGAATGTACAGGGTGTGGCGTGTTCACCCACTATTACTGCACCAGGAACACGGGGGGAGGGGGGGTTGGATGTTGCCTTTACACTCAGCTTTAAGGGAGGGGGGTGGGGGTCACACCTTCACCCTTAGCTACACAACTTTACGCAAATCAAGAATCAATTCAGCCCAAACAGGCCCTGGCCCCATCAACACTAGAAACAGCCATAGAACGTGTACCTACGGGCCCTGTATATAGAGTTCTATGGGGCCCTGGTCTAAAGTAGTGCACTATATATAGGGAATAGGGTTCTATAGGGCTCTGGTCTAAAGTAGTGCACTATATATCGGGTGCTATTTAAGATACCAGGCACACCACACTCTGAATACTAAGCCCATGCATTCATCTGATAGACCTGAAGTTCTCCACGGTGACTTCCTGGTTTGCAATTGGATGCTAAATGAAACATTCCCTTGACTTTCCCCGACTGCCTGACTGAGTGGCTGTACGGATAGAGAAGAGGAACACATGAAGGGTTGACCAGAGGTGGTACTGCCCAGACAGGCAGGAGCCGGCGATTAGGGTGTTGTCCCAAATGGCAACTTTCCAGTTGATTACCTTTGACCTGTGACCAATCGGACACACCTAATACCTCTGTCCATCTCCACGTGGGTAGTAGTCTCTCCTCTGTCCATCTCCACGTGGGTAATGGTCTCTCCTCTGTCCATCTCCACGTGGGTAATAGTTTCTCCTCTGTCCATCTCCACGTGGGTAATAGTCTCTCCTCTGTCCATCTCCACGTGGGTAATAGTCTCTCCTCTGTCCGTATCCACGTGGGTAATAGTCTCTCCTCTGTCCATCTCCACGTGGGTAATAGTCTCTCCTCTGTCCATCTCCACGTGGGTAATGGTCTCTCCTCTGTCCATCTCCACGTGGGTAATGGTCTCTCCTCTGTCCATCTCCACGTGGGTAATGGTCTCTCCTCTGTCCATCTCCACGTGGGTAATGGTCTCTCCTCTGTCCATCTCCACGTGGGTAATGGTCTCTGTCCATCTCCACGTGGGTAATGGTCTCTGTCCATCTCCACGTGGGTAATGGTCTCTGTCCATCTCCACGTGGGTAATGGTCTCTGTCCATCTCCACGTGGGTAATGGTCTCTGTCCATCTCCACGTGGGTAATGGTCTCTGTCCATCTCCACGTGGGTAATGGTCTCTGTCCATCTCCACGTGGGTAATGGTCTCTGTCCATCTCCACGTGGGTAATGGTCTCTGTCCATCTCCACGTGGGTAATGGTCTCTGTCCATCTCCACGTGGGTAATGGTCTCTGTCCATCTCCACGTGGGTAATGGTCTCTGTCCATCTCCACGTGGGTAATGGTCTCTGTCCATCTCCACGTGGGTAATGGTCTCTGTCCATCTCCACGTGGGTAATGGTCTCTGTCCATCTCCACGTGGGTAATGGTCTCTGTCCATCTCCACGTGGGTAATGGTCTCTGTCCATCTCCACGTGGGTAATGGTCTCTCCTCTGTCCATCTCCACGTGGGTAATGGTCTCTCCTCTGTCCATCTCCACGTGGGTAATGGTCTCTCCTCTGTCCATCTCCACGTGGGTAATGGTCTCTCCTCTGTCCATCTCCACGTGGGTAATGGTCTCTCCTCTGTCCATCTCCACGTGGGTAATGGTCTCTGTCCATCTCCACGTGGGTAATAGTCTCTCCTCTGTCCATCTCCACGTGGGTAATGGTCTCTGTCCGTCTCCTCTGTCCGTATCCACGTGGGTAATAGTCTCTGTCCGTCTCCTCTGTCCGTATCCACGTGGGTAATAGTCTCTCCTCTGTCCGTATCCACGTGGGTAATAGTCTCTCCTCTGTCCGTATCCACGTGGGTAATAGTCTCTCCTCTGTCCGTATCCACGTGGGTAATAGTCTCTCCTCTGTCCATCTCCACGTGGGTAATAGTCTCCTCTGTCCATCTCCACGTGGGTAGTCGTCTCTCCTCTGTCCATCTCCACGTGGGTAGTCGTCTCTCCTCTGTCCATCTCCACGTGGGTAGTAGGCTCTCCCCTGTCCATCTCCACGTGGGTAATGGTCTCTCCTCTGTCCATCTCCACGTGGGTAGTAGGCTCTCCTCTGTCCATCTCCACGTGGGTAATGGTCTGTCCATCTCCACGTGGGTAATGGTCTGTCCGTCTCCACGTGGGTAATGGTCTGTCCGTCTCCACGTGGGTAATGGTCTGTCCGTCTCCACGTGGGTAATAGTCTCCTCTCTGTCTCCTCTCTGCAGTAAACCATCCGGACGTCTAACAGAAGTGCCTGGACCGGAGGGAGCGCGTCTGCTTGTTACCATAGCTACCACCGCCCCTGATCATGGACAGACTGACCCTGCCCTGCCTGCTTGTTACCGTAGCGACCGCCGCCCCGATCATGGACAGACTGACCCCGTCTGTATCCCTCCCAACACCTGGAACAGACTTGTCTTTCTTTTAATCTCAAGGTTTTTTTTTTGGGCCCCAACCTTCTCTTCGTCCCCCACATCTGGCCTCCCGGGGGAGACGCCAGGCCCAGTTTCTAAACGGACGGTCGTTGGTCAGGACCGCCCCCCCCCCACCGTGGATGGGTGGATTGAACCGTGCCGGTTGCGCGGTGACTTCCATCAGATGTCCAGCTACATTAAGCTCCCACCCTGCTCTCTCACACAACTGTAAAGGACTCATTGACACTATGTTGTGAAATAAATGGGCCCATTGGCCGAAATACAACCGTCCTCTGTGCCATCTGCGTTCACTCTGATACCCCACCCCCCGTCTCTGCTCGGGGGGGGGGCCACCAGACGTCTCGCGTTGCCCTGAACCAGAACGCACGATTCAATTGGTCCACTTATCAAGCCCGTGGCTCATTGGATCCGGTGTGCCAGTGTTGGGGCAACAGTGTGACACGTCTGCTGGTCCCTGGGCAGAGGGTCAGGAAACCCTGTTTTGATGGGGTTCTGTTAGGTCCATACTGTGTTAACATTGGGTTCTGGGCAGAGGGTCAGGAAACCCACGATTCCATTGGTCCACTTATCAAGCCCGTGGCTCATTGGATCTGTTGTGCCAGTGTGGGGCAACAACAACATTGGGTTCTGGGCACAGGGTCAGGAAACCCTGTTCTGTTGGGTCCATACTGCGTTCGGCATGGTGGCCGTCCTTTAAAGGTGAGTCAACTGACTGATCATCGGTGTCGGTCACAATTTACCCATGATGCATCAGTGTTGACGCTCTCAAACACGGCCGTTCGCTCCGGGCTGGGTTCATCCAGACAGATATAAATCCGGGGGCGGTATTTATATCGAGCGTCTCGGTAGGACGGCTGGTCCAGGATCAGTTTTAGGTTTCCATGGATAGGTGGAATCTGTTCCTCGGTCGGCACTCCCAAGTCAGACAGGTGACCTCTGGTTCTATTGGTGGCTGATCCTAGATCAGGACTCCCAGTCAGACAGACGACCTCCGGTTCTATTGGCTGATCCTAGATCAGGACTCCCAGTCAGACAGATGACCTCCGGTTCTATTGGCTGATCCTAGATCAGGACTCCCAGTCAGACAGACGACCTCCGGTTCTATTGGCTGATCCTAGATCAGGACTCCCAGTCAGACAGATGACCTCTGGTTCTATTGGTGGCTGATCCTAGATCAGGACTCCCAGTCAGACAGACGACCTCCGGTTCTATTGGCTGATCCTAGATCAGGACTCCCAAGTCAGTCAGATGACCTCCGGTTCTATTGGCTGATCCTAGATCAGGACTCCCAGTCAGACAGATGACCTCCGGTTCTATTGGCTGATCCTAGATCAGGACTCCCAAGTCAGACAGACGACCCCCGGTTCTATTGGCTGATCCTAGATCAGGACTCCCAGTCAGTCAGATGACCTCCGGTTCTATTGGCTGATCCTAGATCAGGACTCCCAGTCAGACAGATGACCTCCGGTTCTATTGGCTGATCCTAGATCTGGACTCCCAGTCAGTCAGATGACCTCCGGTTCTATTGGCTGATCCTAGATCAGGACTCCCAGTCAGACAGATGACCTCCGGTTCTATTGGCTGATCCTAGATCAGGACTCCCAGTCAGACAGACGACCTCCGGTTCTATTGGTGGCTGATCCTAGATCAGGACTCCCAGTCAGACAGATGACCTCCGGTTCTATTGGCTGATCCTAGATCAGGACTCCCAGTCAGACAGATGACCTCCGGTTCTATTGGCTGATCCTAGATCAGGACTCCCAGTCAGACAGATGACCTCCGGTTCTATTGGCTGATCCTAGATCAGGACTCCCAGTCAGACAGATGACCTCCGGTTCTATTGGCTGATCCTAGATCAGGACTCCCAGTCAGACGACCTCCGGTTCTATTGGCTGATCCTAGATCAGGACTCCCAGTCAGACGACCTCCGGTTCTATTGGCTGATCCTAGATCAGGACTCCCAGTCAGACAGATGACCTCCGGTTCTATTGGCTGATCCTAGATCAGGACTCCCAGTCAGACAGATGACCTCCGGTTCTATTGGCTGATCCTAGATCAGGACTCCCAGTCAGACAGATGACCTCTGGTTCTATTGGTGGCTGATCCTATATCAGGACTCCCAGTCAGACAGATGACCTCCGGTTCTATTGGCTGATCCTAGATCAGGACTCCCAGTCAGACAGACGACCTCCGGTTCTATTGGTGGCTGATCCTAGATCAGGACTCCCAGTCAGACAGGTGACCTCCGGTTCTATTGGCTGATCCTAGATCAGGACTCCCAGTCAGACAGACGACCTCCGGTTCTATTGGCTGATCCTAGATCAGGACTCCCAGTCAGACTACCTCCGGTTCTATTGGCTGATCCTAGATCAGGACTCCCAGTCAGACAGATGACCTCCGGTTCTATTGGCTGATCCTAGATCAGGACTCCCAGTCAGACAGATGACCCCCGGTTCTATTGGCTGATCCTAGATCAGGACTCCCAGTCAGACAGACGACCTCCGGTTCTATTGGCTGATCCTAGATCAGGACTCCCAGTCAGACAGACGACCTCCGGTTCTATTGGCTGATCCTAGATCAGGACTCCCAGTCAGACAGATGACCTCCGGTTCTATTGGCTGATCCTAGATCAGGACTCCCAGTCAGACAGACGACCTCCGGTTCTATTGGTGGCTGATCCTAGATCAGGACTCCCAGTCAGACAGATGACCTCCGGTTCTATTGGCTGATCCTAGATCAGGACTCCCAGTCAGACAGATGACCTCCGGTTCTATTGGCTGATCCTAGATCAGGACTACCAGTCAGACAGATGACCTCCGGTTCTATTGGCTGATCCTAGATCAGGACTCCCAGTCAGACAGATGACCTCCGGTTCTATTGGCTGATCCTAGATCAGGACTCCCAGTCAGACAGACGACCTCCGGTTCTATTGGCTGATCCTAGATCAGGACTCCCAGTCAGACAGATGACCTCCGGTTCTATTGGCTGATCCTAGATCAGGACTCCCAGTCAGACAGATGACCTCCGGTTCTATTGGCTGATCCTAGAACAGGACTCCCAGTCAGACAGATGACCTCCGGTTCTATTGGCTGATCCTAGATCAGGACTCCCAGTCAGACAGATGACCTCCGGTTCTATTGGTGGCTGATCCTAGATCAGGACTCCCAGTCAGACAGATGACCTCCGGTTCTATTGGCTGATCCTAGATCAGGACTCCCAGTCAGACAGACGACCCCCGGTTCTATTGGTGGCTGATCCTAGATCAGGACTCCCAGTCAGACAGATGACCTCCGGTTCTATTGGCTGATCCTAGATCAGGACTCCCAGTCAGACAGATGACCTCCGGTTCTATTGGCTGATCCTAGATCAGGACTCCCAGTCAGACAGATGACCTCCGGTTCTATTGGCTGATCCTAGATCAGGACTCCCAGTCAGACAGATGACCTCCGGTTCTATTGGCTGATCCTAGATCAGGACTCCCAGTCAGACAGACGACCTCCATTTCTATTGGCTGATCCTAGATCAGGACTCCCAGTCAGACAGATGACCTCCGGTTCTATTGGTGGCTGATCCTAGATCAGGACTCCCAGTCAGACAGACGACCCCGGTTCTATTGGCTGATCCTAGATCTGGACTCCCAGTCAGACAGATGACCTCCGGTTCTATTGGCTGATCCTAGATCAGGACTCCCAGTCAGACAGATGACCTCCGGTTCTATTGGCTGATCCTAGATCAGGACTCCCAGTCAGACAGACGACCTCCGGTTCTATTGGCTGATCCTAGATCAGGACTCCCAGTCAGACAGATGACCTCCGGTTCTATTGGCTGATCCTAGATCAGGACTCCCAGTCAGACAGACGACCTCCGGTTCTATTGGCTGATCCTAGATCAGGACTCCCAGTCAGACAGATGACCTCCGGTTCTATTGGCTGATCCTAGATCAGGACTCCCAGTCAGACAGATGACCTCCGGTTCTATTGGCTGATCCTAGATCAGGACTCCCAGTCAGACAGGTGACCTCCGGTTCTATTGGCTGATCCTAGATCAGGACTCCCAGTCAGACAGACGACCTCCGGTTCTATTGGCTGATCCTAGATCAGGACTCCCAGTCAGACAGATGACCTCCGGTTCTATTGGCTGATCCTAGATCAGGACTCCCAGTCAGACAGATGACCTCCGGTTCTATTGGCTGATCCTAGATCTGGACTCCCAGTCAGACAGACGACCTCCGGTTCTATTGGTGGCTGATCCTAGATCAGGACTCCCAGTCAGACAGATGACCTCCGGTTCTATTGGCTGATCCTAGATCTGGACTCCCAGTCAGACAGATGACCTCTGGTTCTATTGGCTGATCCTAGATCAGGACTCCCAGTCAGACAGATGACCTCCGGTTCTATTGGCTGATCCTAGATCAGGACTCCCAGTCAGACGACCTCCGGTTCTATTGGCTGATCCTAGATCAGGACTCCCAGTCAGACGACCTCCGGTTCTATTGGCTGATCCTAGATCAGGACTCCCAGTCAGACAGATGACCTCCGGTTCTATTGGCTGATCCTAGATCAGGACTCCCAGTCAGACAGATGACCTCCGGTTCTATTGGCTGATCCTAGATCAGGACTCCCAGTCAGACAGATGACCTCTGGTTCTATTGGTGGCTGATCCTATATCAGGACTCCCAGTCAGACAGATGACCTCCGGTTCTATTGGCTGATCCTAGATCAGGACTCCCAGTCAGACAGACGACCTCCGGTTCTATTGGTGGCTGATCCTAGATCAGGACTCCCAGTCAGACAGGTGACCTCCGGTTCTATTGGCTGATCCTAGATCAGGACTCCCAGTCAGACAGACGACCTCCGGTTCTATTGGCTGATCCTAGATCAGGACTCCCAGTCAGACGACCTCCGGTTCTATTGGCTGATCCTAGATCAGGACTCCCAGTCAGACAGATGACCTCCGGTTCTATTGGCTGATCCTAGATCAGGACTCCCAGTCAGACAGATGACCCCCGGTTCTATTGGCTGATCCTAGATCAGGACTCCCAGTCAGACAGACGACCTCCGGTTCTATTGGCTGATCCTAGATCAGGACTCCCAGTCAGACAGACGACCTCCGGTTCTATTGGCTGATCCTAGATCAGGACTACCAGTCAGACAGATGACCTCCGGTTCTATTGGCTGATCCTAGATCAGGACTCCCAGTCAGACAGATGACCTCCGGTTCTATTGGCTGATCCTAGATCAGGACTCCCAGTCAGACAGACGACCTCCGGTTCTATTGGCTGATCCTAGATCAGGACTCCCAGTCAGACAGATGACCTCCGGTTCTATTGGCTGATCCTAGATCAGGACTCCCAGTCAGACAGATGACCTCCGGTTCTATTGGCTGATCCTAGAACAGGACTCCCAGTCAGACAGATGACCTCCGGTTCTATTGGCTGATCCTAGATCAGGACTCCCAGTCAGACAGATGACCTCCGGTTCTATTGGTGGCTGATCCTAGATCAGGACTCCCAGTCAGACAGATGACCTCCGGTTCTATTGGCTGATCCTAGATCTGGACTCCCAGTCAGACAGACGACCTCCGGTTCTATTGGTGGCTGATCCTAGATCAGGACTCCCAGTCAGACAGATGACCTCCGGTTCTATTGGCTGATCCTAGATCTGGACTCCCAGTCAGACAGATGACCTCTGGTTCTATTGGCTGATCCTAGATCAGGACTCCCAGTCAGACAGATGACCTCCGGTTCTATTGGCTGATCCTAGATCAGGACTCCCAGTCAGACGACCTCCGGTTCTATTGGCTGATCCTAGATCAGGACTCCCAGTCAGACGACCTCCGGTTCTATTGGCTGATCCTAGATCAGGACTCCCAGTCAGACAGATGACCTCCGGTTCTATTGGCTGATCCTAGATCAGGACTCCCAGTCAGACAGATGACCTCCGGTTCTATTGGCTGATCCTAGATCAGGACTCCCAGTCAGACAGATGACCTCTGGTTCTATTGGTGGCTGATCCTATATCAGGACTCCCAGTCAGACAGATGACCTCCGGTTCTATTGGCTGATCCTAGATCAGGACTCCCAGTCAGACAGACGACCTCCGGTTCTATTGGTGGCTGATCCTAGATCAGGACTCCCAGTCAGACAGGTGACCTCCGGTTCTATTGGCTGATCCTAGATCAGGACTCCCAGTCAGACAGACGACCTCCGGTTCTATTGGCTGATCCTAGATCAGGACTCCCAGTCAGACGACCTCCGGTTCTATTGGCTGATCCTAGATCAGGACTCCCAGTCAGACAGATGACCTCCGGTTCTATTGGCTGATCCTAGATCAGGACTCCCAGTCAGACAGATGACCCCCGGTTCTATTGGCTGATCCTAGATCAGGACTCCCAGTCAGACAGACGACCTCCGGTTCTATTGGCTGATCCTAGATCAGGACTCCCAGTCAGACAGACGACCTCCGGTTCTATTGGCTGATCCTAGATCAGGACTACCAGTCAGACAGATGACCTCCGGTTCTATTGGCTGATCCTAGATCAGGACTCCCAGTCAGACAGATGACCTCCGGTTCTATTGGCTGATCCTAGATCAGGACTCCCAGTCAGACAGACGACCTCCGGTTCTATTGGCTGATCCTAGATCAGGACTCCCAGTCAGACAGATGACCTCCGGTTCTATTGGCTGATCCTAGATCAGGACTCCCAGTCAGACAGATGACCTCCGGTTCTATTGGCTGATCCTAGAACAGGACTCCCAGTCAGACAGATGACCTCCGGTTCTATTGGCTGATCCTAGATCAGGACTCCCAGTCAGACAGATGACCTCCGGTTCTATTGGTGGCTGATCCTAGATCAGGACTCCCAGTCAGACAGATGACCTCCGGTTCTATTGGCTGATCCTAGATCAGGACTCCCAGTCAGACAGACGACCCCCGGTTCTATTGGTGGCTGATCCTAGATCAGGACTCCCAGTCAGACAGATGACCTCCGGTTCTATTGGCTGATCCTAGATCAGGACTCCCAGTCAGACAGATGACCTCCGGTTCTATTGGCTGATCCTAGATCAGGACTCCCAGTCAGACAGATGACCTCCGGTTCTATTGGCTGATCCTAGATCAGGACTCCCAGTCAGACAGATGACCTCCGGTTCTATTGGCTGATCCTAGATCAGGACTCCCAGTCAGACAGACGACCTCCATTTCTATTGGCTGATCCTAGATCAGGACTCCCAGTCAGACAGATGACCTCCGGTTCTATTGGTGGCTGATCCTAGATCAGGACTCCCAGTCAGACAGACGACCCCCGGTTCTATTGGCTGATCCTAGATCTGGACTCCCAGTCAGACAGATGACCTCCGGTTCTATTGGCTGATCCTAGATCAGGACTCCCAGTCAGACAGATGACCTCCGGTTCTATTGGCTGATCCTAGATCAGGACTCCCAGTCAGACAGACGACCTCCGGTTCTATTGGCTGATCCTAGATCAGGACTCCCAGTCAGACAGATGACCTCCGGTTCTATTGGCTGATCCTAGATCAGGACTCCCAGTCAGACAGACGACCTCCGGTTCTATTGGCTGATCCTAGATCAGGACTCCCAGTCAGACAGATGACCTCCGGTTCTATTGGCTGATCCTAGATCAGGACTCCCAGTCAGACAGATGACCTCCGGTTCTATTGGCTGATCCTAGATCAGGACTCCCAGTCAGACAGGTGACCTCCGGTTCTATTGGCTGATCCTAGATCAGGACTCCCAGTCAGACAGACGACCTCCGGTTCTATTGGCTGATCCTAGATCAGGACTCCCAGTCAGACAGATGACCTCCGGTTCTATTGGCTGATCCTAGATCAGGACTCCCAGTCAGACAGATGACCTCCGGTTCTATTGGCTGATCCTAGATCTGGACTCCCAGTCAGACAGACGACCTCCGGTTCTATTGGTGGCTGATCCTAGATCAGGACTCCCAGTCAGACAGATGACCTCCGGTTCTATTGGCTGATCCTAGATCTGGACTCCCAGTCAGACAGATGACCTCTGGTTCTATTGGCTGATCCTAGATCAGGACTCCCAGTCAGACAGATGACCTCCGGTTCTATTGGCTGATCCTAGATCAGGACTCCCAGTCAGACAGACGACCCCCGGTTCTATTGGTGGCTGATCCTAGATCAGGACTCCCCAGATGACCTCCGGTTCTATTGGCTGATCCTAGATCAGGACTCCCCAGATGACCTCCGGTTCTATTGGCTGATCCTAGATCAGGACTCCCCAGATGACCTCCGGTTCTATTGGCTGATCCTAGATCAGGACTCCCCAGATGACCTCCGGTTCTATTGGCTGATCCTAGATCAGGACTCCCAGTCAGACAGACGACCCCCGGTTCTATTGGCTGATCCTAGATCAGTTATCCAACACACAGATGTGATCTCACTGGAGAAACACCTAATATCTAAAGAAAAGCAGACTGGTAGATTTATTTTTATTTTTTTACAAAAACATGTTTATTTTATTCCAGAAGTCGTTAAAATCACTTTTTTTTCATAAACAACTTGTACGTATTGATCCTTGGTTGTCGTGTGTCTGTTAAACACTCCCTGATCGACGATCGGTCAGATCCCACGGGAATAAACGCCATTGTTTAGCATCGCACTGTTCAGAATAGTAGGAATCCTTCAAATGGGTCCCCAAAGTGGCACCCTATTCCCTAAATAGTACACTAAATAGGGTGGGACTTCACCGACATGTAGTATAGGGCCGGGGTCCTAACGGGCCAACTCAACACATCAGTAGCTTGACAACTTTATTTCTCTACATCGTTTAAAAAACATTTTGAAGTCTATAAAAACCAAAACGATGCTCTCTAGGGAGGCCCCAGGCTAGTCGTCCTTCTAGTGGTGGGGCTCCAGACCAGGCTCGTCGCCCTCCTAGTGGTGGGGCCCCAGACCAGGCTAGTCGTCCTTCTCCTAGTGGTGGGGCCCCAGACCAGGCTAGTCGTTGGTCTCCTTCTCCTCCTCCTCTCCTCCCTGGTAGTGTCTGTACTCTGGCTTCAGCTCCCACGTGTTCTTGTGGGTTCCCTTCACGTTGTAGATGCCGATGTCACGCAGAATCTCTTTCAGGTAACTCTGAATGAAGGGGGGAAACGGAGGAGAGAGACGGGGAAACGGGGGAGAGAGACGGGGGGAGAGAGACGGGGAAACGGGGGAGAGGTGTTGTATTATAATACAGACTGCTACCACACAGGAATAGGGAGCAGGAAAGAGCGTTGAGCTTCCAGTCTGGTCTTGAATTCCCTGTTTCATTTCTTATGTACAAAAGGAAATAGAGTAAAATATTACATCACTAACTTGACCAGATAAAAATCCCCCTCAGACTGAAACACAGACCCCCACAGACTGAAACACAAACCCCCTCAGACTGAAACACAGACCCCCTCAGACTGAAACACAAACCCCCTCAGACTGAAACACAAACCCCCTCAGACTGAAACACAGACCCCCACAGACTGAAACACAGACCCCCTCAGACTGAAACACAAACCCCCACAGACTGAAACACAAACCCCCACAGACAAACACAAACCCCCTCTGACTGAAACCTTTATTTAACACGGCAAGTCAGTTAAGAACTAATTCTTATTTACAATGACGGCCTAGGAACAGTGGGTCAACTGCCTTGTTCAGGGGCAGAACGACAGATTTGTACCTTGTCAGCTCGGGGGTTTGAACTTGCAACCTTCTGGTTACTAGTCCAACACGCTAACCACTAGGCTACCCTGCCGCCCCACATAAACCCCCAGACGACCCCTGTTCATTAGGCATCCGTCTCTATGGCAGCAGATTGACGAGGTCGGCCTTTTCTGAGCTGAACTAACCCAAGATGCAGCTCTCTAACAACACCTAAAACCCTCACCTAATTCTGCCACAAAACAACGACACTCTCTCAAGGTGAGCGCTAATGTGGCTTTAATAAACAGTGGCCCATTTGGTCAAAAGGCAGAGGTGTAAAATATTTATCTTGTCCATTCCCAGCGCTACTCTCCAGGGGGCATTTGAAGAGACTCCTCCAACATTCAGTCCCCGAAAAATGGTCTCCTATAAATCACGTAGCAGATGACGTGGCCTTTTCTGTCGTCTACAAAAATAGAACGGGACACTTTTTAAATCCTGCTTGTTTCTCCGAAAATGGCAACACAGAAACAGTTGTCATGTTTACAACATGTCCTGGAAACAGGACGGGTCAGAGTGGAATGGACAATCACAACTGTTGTCCCCAGGAGCTTCTCCCCGTTGTCATGATCAGCGATTTCAAGTTTGTATTTTTTTAAATACGTCTGCATTAATTTCCCGCCGCGTAAACACATTGTTAAAATAAACTCGCGATAACTCCTGATAAAGTTGGGTAGCTGATATTCAGAGCTTAAAAAAAATAGATAAATTGATTTTAGGACGCGGGAAACAGGACTAATAAAGCCAAAGCCAACGGCCTGTTTTACAGAACAGCGAGTCGACCACACGGATGGACGACGTGGTCGGCGACACCCCAGCAAGCACAAGATGTCGGTCCTGTCCGGACGTTGTTTTTTTGGTGTTTCACAAAACGGTACATTTACCACAGATGGCCATTCGTAACATTTTATCTCAGGCAACACCTCAGTGAGCGCGGACCGATGCTTTCAACATCTATTTTGGGGGCAGTTCCCGGACCGGCCTTGATTCTCCACATCCACAGACAGGTTTTTGGTCCGGTCTGAACCAGCCTTGATTTGGCCCAAACATGGACTTCTTTTCAACTTTCATTCAGAACCAAAAATGAACCTGATATCAACACAAATAAGTATTTTCAACTTTCATTAAAAAAAGAAAATGAACCTGATTTCAACGTCCTGGAAAATCGGTATTTTAAAAACAAAAGAAAATACCTTTTCACCATCTATTCAGAACCGAAATTGAACCAAACTTCAACGTCTTGCCTACGGCGGCAGAACGGCCGATGATCACCATTTAGGGAGTAAAATGAGCATTATACCATACTGAACAGGCCTTTGTTTCTATTACATTGAAGAACAGTGGCACAGCTCCTCTCTATCCCCCCACAGCTCCTCTCTACCCCCCCACAGCTCCTCTCTACCCCCCCACAGCTCCTCTCTACCCCCCCACAGCTCCTCTCTACCCCCCCACAGCTCCTCTCTACCCCCCCACAGCTCCTCTCTACCCCCCACAGCTCCTCTCTACCCCCCACAGCTCCTCTCTACCCCCACAGCTCCTCTCTCCCCCCACAGCTCCTCTCTACCCCCCACAGCTCCTCTCTACCCCCCACAGCTCCTCTCTACCCCCCACAGCTCCTCTCTACCCCCCCCCCACAGCTCCTCTCTACCCCCCACAGCGCCCCTCTCCCCCCACAGCGCCTCCTCTCCACCCCCCCCCAGCGCCTCCTCTCCACCCCCCACAGCGCCCCTCTCCCCCCACAGCCCCTCTCCCCCACAGTAATTATCCTTCCCCACCACAGGTTGTATGGTGATGTTGTAATACCAGGTGTTTCTAGTAGTATATAGTAGTATCTCACCACAGGTTGTATGGTGATGTTGTAATACCAGGTGTTTCTAGTAGTATATAGTAGTATCTCACCACAGGTTGTATGGTGATGTTGTAATACCAGGTGTTTCTAGTAGTATATAGTAGTATCTCACCACAGGTTGTTTGGTGATGTTGTAATACCAGGTGTTTCTAGTAGTATATAGTAGTATCTCACCACAGGTTGTATGGTGATGTTGTAATACCAGGTGTTTCTAGTAGTATATAGTAGTATCTCACCACAGGTTGTATGGTGATGTTGTAATACCAGGTGTTTCTAGTAGTATATAGTAGTATCTCACCACAGGTTGGTTGGTGATGTTGTAATACCAGGTGTTTCTAGTAGTATACAGTAGTATCTCACCACAGGTTGTATGGTGATGTTGTAATACCAGGTGTTTCTAGTAGTATATAGTAGTATCTCACCACAGGTTGTATGGTGATGTTGTAATACCAGGTGTTTCTAGTAGTATATAGTAGTATCTCACCACAGGTTGTTTGGTGATGTTGTAATACCAGGTGTTTCTAGTAGTATATAGTAGTATCTCACCACAGGTTGTTTGGTGATGTTGTAATACCAGGTGTTTCTAGTAGTATATAGTAGTATCTCACCACAGGTTGTTTGGTGATGTTGTAATACCAGGTGTTTCTAGTAGTATATAGTAGTTTCTCACCACAGGTTGTATGGTGATGTTGTAATACCAGGTGTTTCTAGTAGTATATAGTAGTATCTCACCACAGGTTGTATGGTGATGTTGTAATACCAGGTGTTTCTAGTAGTATATAGTAGTATCTCACCACAGGTTGTATGGTGATGTTGTAATACCAGGTGTTTCTAGTAGTATATAGTAGTATCTCACCACAGGTTGTTTGGTGATGTTGTAATACCAGGTGTTTCTAGTAGTATATAGTAGTATCTCACCACAGGTTGTATGGTGATGTTGTAATACCAGGTGTTTCTAGTAGTATATAGTAGTATCTCACCACAGGTTGTTTGGTGATGTTGTAATACCAGGTGTTTCTAGTAGTATATAGTATTATCTCACCACAGGTTGTTTGGTGATGTTGTAATACCAGGTGTTTCTAGTAGTATATAGTAGTATCTCACCACAGGTTGTTTGGTGATGTTGTAATAACAGGTGTTTCTAGTAGTATCTCACCACAGGTTGTTTGGTGATGTTGTAATACCAGGTGTTTCTAGTAGTATATAGTAGTATCTCACCACAGGTTGTATGGTGATGTTGTAATACCAGGTGTTTCTAGTAGTATATAGTAGTATCTCACCACAGGTTGTTTGGTGATGTTGTAATACCAGGTGTTTCTAGTAGTATATAGTAGTATCTCACCACAGGTTGTATGGTGATGTTGTAATACCAGGTGTTTCTAGTAGTATATAGTAGTATCTCACCACAGGTTGTTTGGTGATGTTGTAATACCAGGTGTTTCTAGTAGTATATAGTATTATCTCACCACAGGTTGTTTGGTGATGTTGTAATACCAGGTGTTTCTAGTAGTATATAGTAGTATCTCACCACAGGTTGTTTGGTGATGTTGTAATACCAGGTGTTTCTAGTAGTATATAGTATTATCTCACCACAGGTTGTTTGGTGATGTTGTAATACCAGGTGTTTCTAGTAGTATATAGTAGTATCTCACCACAGGTTGTTTGGTGATGTCGACCAGGTCCTTGATGTTGTAATATTGATGCTTCTCAAAAGCGGAGAACAACATGTCCAACACCTGCTGTTTGTCGACCCTGGCTCTTTTCCCTTCCTCCTTCTTCTTCCTGTCGTACTCCAGCTGGACGGACACACACTGTATTAGTCCAACTCATAGTCGTAACAGACAAACAACCACTCGTCGTGCAGGCAGCCAAGGCTCCTTACGTTGTAGGAATGGTTGGCCACTGGTTTGTAGTTGGTGGTAACAGCCTTCTCTAGTTGCTGAGACAATCTCACTGGCTTGGATAACTCTTCTATCTGCAGTCTGGAGACACGAGATAGCAGTGAGAGACCAGAGACAGTGAGAGACCAGAGAGAGTGAGAGACCAGAGACAGTGAGAGACCAGAGACAGTGAGAGACCAGAGACAGTGAGAGACCAGAGAGAGACCAGAGACAGTGAGAGACCAGAGACAGTGAGAGACCAGAGACAGTGAGAGACCAGAGACAGTGAGAGACCAGAGACAGGGAGAGACCAGAGACAGTGAGACCGGGAGAGACCAGAGACAGGGAGAGACCAGAGACAGAGTGTGTGTGTGTAGGTACATACCTCTTGAGTTTCATGTAGTTCTCGCTGACAGCGGGTCGACACTCTGCTCTCTGCACCACCAGGCCCTCCAGGGAGATCCTCTCTGTTAGAAAGGAGAACCGGGGACGTCTCTGTGTGTGTTGACTCACTCTCTCACGTGGCAACATCATTTCATCTGTTTTAATGTGATATTCCTCAGTGAGACATCGACAGTACGACGCCACACAGCCAGGAGAAGAGAGACCAACTGATCACCAGGGTCGTCTAACAGGAGAAGAGAGACCAACTGATCACTAGGGTCGTCTAACAGGAGAAGAGAGACCAACTGATCACTAGGGTCGTCTTAACAGGAGAGGAGAGACCAACTGATCACTAGGGTCGTCTAACAGGAGAAGAGAGACCAACTGATCACTGGGGTCGTCTAACAGGAGAAGAGACCAACTGATCACCGGGGTCGTCTAACTGATCACTAGGGTCGTCTAACAGGAGAAGAGACCAACTGATCACCAGGGTCGTCTAACAGGAGAAGAGAGACCAACTGATCACTAGGGTCGTCTTAACGGGAGAAGAGAGACCAACTGATCACTAGGGTCGTCTAACCGGAAAAGAGAGACCAACTGATCACTAGGGTCGTCTAACAGGAGGAGAGACCAACTGATCACCAGGGTCGTCTAACAGGAGAAGAGAGACCAACTGATCACTTGGGTCGTCTACCAGGAGAAAAGAGACCAACTGATCACTAGGGTCGTCTAACAGGAAAAGAGAGACCAACTGATCACTAGGGTCGTCTAACAGGAAAAGAGACCAACTGATCACTAGGGTCGTCTAACTGATCACTAGGGTCGTCTACCAGGAGAAGAGAGACCAACTGATCACTAGGGTCGTCTAACAGGAAAAGAGACCAACTGATCACTAGGGTCGTCTAACTGATCACTAGGGTCGTCTGACAGGAGAAGAGAGACCAACTGATCACTAGGGTCGTCTAACAGGAGAAGAGAGACCAACTGACCACTAGGGTCGTCTAACAGGAGAAGAGAGACCAACTGATCACCAGGGTCATCTAACAGGAGAAGAGAGACCAACTGATCACTCGGGTCATCTACCAGGAGAAAAGAGACCAACTGATCACTAGGGTCGTCTAACAGGAGAACATCATTCTCCACCAGACAGAGGCCTCACCTCCAGCTTCCTGCCCAGTCTCTACACCTCACCAACCTCCACCAGACAGGCCTCACCTCCAGCTTCCTGCCCAGGCTCTACACCTCACCAACCTCCACCAGACAGAGGCCCAACCTCCACCAGACAGAGGCCCAACCTCCACCAGACAGAGGCCCAACCTCCACCAGACAGAGGCCCAACCTCCACCAGACAGAGGCCCAACCTCCACCAGACAGAGGCCCAACCTCCACCAGACAGAGGCCCAACCTCCACCAGACAGAGGCCCAACCTCCAGCCTCATGCCCAGGCTCCACACCTCTCAGCTGGGAAGAGACTGAGGGGACTCACCTGGGCCTGACCCCGCCCCCGAAACTGAGGTGCTGCCATCAGATCTCTCTTCTGACTGGCCTACAGGGAGGGAGGGAGGGGAAAGGGAGGAGAGGGTGGTCCAATAAGAAATAACACCAGGGTTTAGAATAGCTGCCTTCTGGCGAAGAGGCAGTAACCATGGAGATGAACTGCGCGGCAACGACGGTTGGTCTTCAAAGCCTTGCCGGACTTCACACTCAAACCAGGAAGTGTCTCAAAACAGAACTTTATATACGGTCTACAACTCACACACAAGGATAAACCATGAGCTTCACGCTGACACACAAGGATAAACCATGAGCTTCACACTGACACACACACCCTCAAGGGAGGGAGAGGAGAGGAGGACGTGCACATTAGAAGAGGCATAAAGATCATTGCACAAATCATGACGTCAAACCAAGCACCCCACACCAGATCAATACCATCATATTGATTGGTTTGTTTATGTTATTAACAAGCCCCAGATATCATTCCAGTAGCAGATCACATCCAAACTACGGAGCTGATTGGTTCACAGCGGTTCTGATCCGATCTGAGAGACAGCCAGCGGAGTAACTGAGACAAGCAGAGGGCCTCCATCTGTTCTGCTGTGGCAACATGCAGCCCACAACAAACACAGAGAGATGGAGAGAGACGGGAAGGGGCAGAGAGATGGAGAGAGACGGGAAGGGGCAGAGAGAGATGGAGAGAGACGGGAAGGGGCGGAGAGAGACGGGAAGGGGCAGAGAGAGACGGGAAGGGGCAGAGAGAGACGGGAAGGGGCAGAGAGAGACAGGAAGGGGCAGAGAGAGACGGGAAGGGGCAGAGAGAGACGGGAAGGGGCAGAGAGAGACGGGAAGGGGCAGAGAGAGACGGGAAGGGGCAGAGAGAGACGGGAAGGGGCAGAGAGATGGAGAGAGACGGGAAGGGGCAGAGAGATGGAGAGAGACGGGAAGGGGCAGAGAGAGACGGGAAGGGGCAGAGAGATGGAGAGAGACGGGAAGGGGCAGAGAGAGACGGAAAGGGGCAGAGAGATGGAGAGAGACGGGAAGGGGCAGAGAGAGACGGGAAGGGGCAGAGAGATGGAGAGAGACGGGAAGGGGCAGAGAGATGGAGAGAGACGGGAAGGGGCAGAGAGAGACGGGAAGGGGCAGAGAGAGACGGGAAGGGGCAGAGAGAGACGGGAAGGGGCAGAGAGAGACGGGAAGGGGCAGAGAGAGACGGGAAGGGGCAGAGAGATGGAGAGAGACGGGAAGGGGCAGAGAGATGGAGAGAGACGGGAAGGGGCAGAGAGAGACGGGAAGGGGCAGAGAGATGGAGAGAGACGGGAAGGGGCAGAGAGAGACGGGAAGGGGCAGAGAGATGGAGAGAGACGGGAAGGGGCAGAGAGAGACGGGAAGGGGCAGAGAGATGGAGAGAGACGGGAAGGGGCAGAGAGATGGAGAGAGACGGGAAGGGGCAGAGAGATGGAGAGAGACGGGAAGGGGCAGAGAGAGATGGAGAGAGACGGGAAGGGGCGGAGAGAGATGGAGAGAGACGGGAAGGGGCAGAGAGAGATGGAGAGAGACGGGAAGGGGCAGAGAGAGAGATGGAGAAGGAGAGAGAGGCAAAGGGACACACCTTTGAGGCGGAGGGATACACAGTACTACTTACCCTGAGGCGGACGGACACACACAGTACTACTTACCCTGAGGCGGAGTGATACACACAGACATGCAGTACTACTTACCCTTAGATGACTCTAATGGATGAAAGATCAGCTATGATCACAAACCATGCTCATTTGCAGTCGGGAAAACAAAAGGCATTTTGACAGTCAATATTATCTGACGACACATTCAAATAGAGGTTATGACTCAAACAACATGGCCTCCAGGTTTCATGGTTACTCAAACAGCACCTTACCCCCGCACACTTAGGTAGCGCGGCGCCGTTTAGCACACTTAGGTAGTGCGGTGCCGTTTAGCACAGCTCCTGGGTGCACCAAAATAGAGCAACATTTCTTCATCATCATCATGTTTACAGCTGGAGGTAACTGTTCCTTACCTGACTGGGTCTCAGTGAACACGGCCAGGGTCTGTCCTCCTACAGTCTGCATGGTGAACGGGTGGTCCCTGGGGGCCTGCACTCCCGATGGCTTGTCCCCGAGGCTGTCAATCATGGTCAGGTCTTCGTTCAGAGTGAATTCCACCTGGTGCACAACACGTGTAAGTTATGTCAGTTTAGGACCAGGACAACTGCTGGCTGAGTTGGGATCAATATTCCATTGGAATGCAGTTTATCTGTGTCTTTAACCATAGTCAGTAGCATTACCTCTGCCTTCCCTTGGTTCCTAACGCAAAAGAAGAAGAAAACAACTGATTAGCTAAATCCCCTTAGCTAGCTACTTCTCTTTAGCCATCAGAGAAAGTAAACAACGATGGCGATTACCAACAAACAGTAACACACGAGACAATTCTACATACTTCCCGATCCGGAGTTTCCCCACCTCTCCCCTGCCTGATGCTTTGGCCCATTGCTGGGACAGGTATTTGGGCACCTGTGGGCAAAGACACTGGTTGTTAGTTAGCTAGCTAACGTGTGCAGTGTGATGATAATGATAGTTACTGTAGTCTACTTCAATACATTGCTAGTCTCGTCCTCATCCATCCGCGCTGCCACTAGCTAGCTACTAGTGTTAGCCGCTAGCTAGCTACTAGTGTTAGCCGCTAGCTAGCTACTAGTTTTAGCCGCTAGCTAGCTACTAGTGTTAGCCGCTAGCTAACTACTAGTGTTAGACGCTAGCTACTGTCTACATTTCCAACGTACCTTTACCAGCCACACGCCCGTGTTCTGTTTAGCACCAGTTAAATCCACTTCACCTTTCTCTGACATGTTTAAAACGTTGTTTAAAATCACCTCTTACACGTTACCATTACAATTCGTTTGGCGTTATGAGGTAGGCTAGCTAACGTTAACTAAACAACACACGGTCCGGAAAACTGAACGAACCATAACTACGGAGGCGCAAGAGAGACAGAAAGGACGCGCGAAACCAGAAATACTAGAACTCGAAGTTCAGTGGTCAATTTTTTTTTTTACTGGGGTGTTGGTCCATTCTAAGGGCCTGTGACTGACAGGGGCCCTAAAAAAATATTAGAACATTAGGTAAAACAAAAAAAAAATCAATATTAAATTATTAACCTATCATCATGAATATAATATTTTATTTACAATTATAGATAAAATGAATTGTGTGTGAGGAGTGCCGGTGTGAGCATCATGTCTCAACTTCCTGAAGAAAAATCTGGCTTCCAAAAACAAAATGAAAGAAAATAAAGAAAATGTTTCACAAAGGAAGGAGGGTGTAGTCCGTGAGTGGTGTAAATTAACCTGTCAGCTTCGTCCGTAGTGAAATAGGCTAATTTTGCTCCCCTAACATTAGTTACTTAATATCTCAATAGAAAATTCTGTGTTTACATTTCACTTCTCTTTAAGCCGACATTTAATCAATGCAGGCTAACTATTACCAAGCTATTCATAATAAATCAGTTGTTTCTGTATGGTGCCAAGCCCAGCAGCTTCAGGCTCACCAGCCCTGTCTCCCCATCCCTGTCTCCCCACCCCCCTGAACCAGCCCTGTCTCCCCCTCCCCCTGAACCAGCCCTGTCTCCCCCTGAACCAGCCCTGTCTCCCCATCCCCCTGAACCAGCCCTGTCTCCCCCTGAACCAGCCCTGTCTCCCCACCCCCTGAACCAGCCCTGTCTCCCCACCCCCTGAACCAGCCCTGTCTCCCCACCCCCCTGAACCAGCCCCAGAGTTATTGAATGGGTCGACTGGGTTCTGGAGGCGTGTGGGTACAGGTAGAGTTATTGAATGGGTCGACTGGGTTCTGGAGGTGTGTGGGTACAGGTAGAGAGTTATTGAATGGGTTATCTTTCCATGGGGCCCAATGTGATGTCTTTCCATGGGGCCCAATGTGATGTCTTTCCATGGGGCCCAATGTGATGTCTTTCCATGGGGCCCAATGTGATATCTTTCCATGGGGCCCAATGTGATATCTTTCCATGGGGCCCAATGTGATGTCTTTCCATGGGGCCCAATGTGATATCTTTCCATGGGGCCCAATGTGATGTCAATCCATGGGGCCCAATGTGATGTCTTTCCATGGGGCCCAATGTGATGTCTTTCCATGGGGCCCAATGTGATGTCAATCCATGGGGCCCAATGTGATGTCTTTCCATGGGGCCCAATGTGATGTCTTTCCATGGGGCCCAATGTGATGTCTTTCCATGGGGCCCAATGTGATGTCTTTCCATGGGGCCCAATGTGATATCTTTCCATGGGGCCCAATGTGATATCTTTCCATGGGGCCCAATGTGATATCTTTCCATGGGGCCCAATGTGATATCTTTCCATGGGGCCCAATGTGATATCTTTCCATGGGGCCCAATGTGATGTCTTTCCATGGGGCCCAATGTGATATCTTTCCATGGGGCCCAATGTGATATCTTTCCATGGGGCCCAATGTGATATCTTTCCATGGGGCCCAATGTGATGTCTTTCCATGGGGCCCAATGTGATGTGTTTCCATGGGGCCCAATGTGATGTCTTTCCATGGGGCCCAATGTGATGTCTTTCCACGGGGCCCAATGTGATGTCTTTCCACGGGGCCCAATGTGATGTCTTTCCACGGGGCCCAATGTGATGTCTTTCCATGGGGCCCAATGTGATGTCTTTCCATGGGGCCCAATGTGATGTGTTTCCATGGGGCCCAATGTGATGTCTTTCCATGGGGCCCAATGTGATGTCTTTCCATGGGGCCCAATGTGATGTCATACCTATGAAAGAAAAAAACATGTATCTGAAAAAACATTGGCAACATGAAAAATCTTGACAATTAAAAACGTGGCAGCAGCATATAAAGGGGCAGCACCATATAAAGGAGCAGCACCATATAAAGGGGCAGCACCATATAAAGGGGCAGCACCATATAAAGGGGCAGGGGCAGCACCATATAAAGGGGCAGCACCATATAAAGGAGCAGCACCATATAAAGGGGCAGCACCATATAAAGGGGCAGCACCATATAAAGGGGCAGCACCATATAAAAGGGCAGCACCATATAAAGGGGCAGCACCATATTAAAGGGGCAGCACCATATAAAAGGGGCAGCACCATATAAAGGGGCAGCACCATATAAAGGGGCAGCACCATATAAAGGGGCAGCACCATATAAAGGGGCAGCACCATATAAAAGGGCAGCACCATATAAAGGGGCAGCACCATATAAAAGGGGCAGCACCATATAAAAGGGGCAGCACCATATAACGGGGCAGCACCATATAAAAGGGGCAGCACCATATAAAGGGGTAGCACCATATAAAGGGGCAGCACCATATAAAGGGGTAGCACCATATAAAGGGGCAGCACCATATAAAGGAGCAGCACCATATAAAGGGGTAGCACCATATAAAGGGGTAGCACCATATAAAGGGGCAGCACCATATAAAAGGGGCAGCACCATATAAAGGGGCAGCAGTAGCCTACATGGCCTTCAGAGAAATGGTGCAGTGACAAAACCTCTCAGGGATCGGACCCTTTTTCTCCCCAATTCTTGCCTAAAATGACTCGTACCCAAATCTAACTGCCTGTCGCTCAGGCCCTAAAATGACTCGTACCCAAATCTAACTGCCTGTCGCTCAGGCCCTAAAATGACTCGTACCCAAATCTAACTGCCTGTAGCTCAGGCCCTGAAACAAGGATATGCATTTTCTTGGTACCATTTGAAAGGAAACACCTTGAAGTTTGTGGAAATGTGAATTAATGTAAGGAGAATATAACACATTAGATCTGGTAGAAGATAATACAAAGGGGGAAAAAACACGCTTTTTCAATTTGTTTTATCTTTGAAACGCTAGTAGAGAAAAGCCATCTTGACTTTAGGGAGTCTAGGCGCAATTTAGATTTTCGCCACTAGATGGAAGCAGTGTCGGTGCAAAGCCTTAGACTGATCCAATGAACCATTGCATCACTGTTCAAAATGTTGTATCGAGTCTGCTCAAAATGTGCCGAATTGGGTCAATTGATACATTTTCAAGTACATAACTATAGAGAACATGATATGGTTATAAAAAAATGTAAGTTTACACACTCCCAGGAATGTCATACAAAATGTATAATTAGCTTCCAGTTCAATAAATAACAAACCCGTTTCCGTGAGTTTTGTTATTGTGAATGCTCCTCAAACAATAGGTCCGGTCCAGTCAAAAACGTGTTTTATACAGTTGGAATTATACTGTGAAATTGTGACCAAATATGATAATGCCCTTTCAGTGTCAGCGCTGTTTGTAAAGACCTCCTGAAATTCCAGCCTGTTTTTGGTGGGGGTGGAGTTTTGATCAGTTAGTAGACCAATAAGAAAAGAGTTCCAAACCTCTCTGCCAATTACAGATTTGTTGACCCCTCCCCACTCAGACCCCTCCCAGACAGTCCTCGTAAAATTCTTGCATAAAAAAATGACTCTTTGCTAAGAACCTATTTCTGCTCATTTATTTTGTTGCGTTTTAAATGAAAACAAACCCACAGTAATGTTCTTAACTGTTCCCCAGAAATGATTTGCTATTAAAGATGAAAAAAAAAACAGCTGCGCATCGGAACCTTTAAAAGAACTAAAAGAATGAGGGAGTTCCCGTGTGGCTCAGTTGGTTATAGAGCATTGGAGCTTCCAACACCAGGGTTGTGGGTTCGATTCCCAACTGGGAAACCAGTATGTGAGAAATAATAAGTAAGAACACGTATGGACTCAGTCTCTCTGGATAAGAGTGACGACTAAAATTTAACTATCAAACTGACATTCACACTTTTATAAAAAAAAACATACAAGTTATATCTTTACGACCTACGACCTGTTCTGCTCAGATCATATTCAGCACAATGTGTTCTGATCATCTGAGTAGTTGGACTGCAATAAAAAGTCAACCTGGAACGTTCCCGTCAATCATTGACTGGGTCAGGTGACCAAAAAAAATGTCCAATCCTGAGCTATTGCGTGCGGATCGTCTCAGAGGAACATTTTCTCCTTGCTGTGTCCGAAGCGCGTGTTGAGCTCCTGGGACTTCTTCAACAGACGCTGTTTCTGAGCCTCATCAAACTTGTTGGCTTGCAAGTCCTGGTCCCTGTCAAACGCTCGTCTCTCCACAGGCTTGGCTCCCTCGTCCAGTTTCCTCTTCTTCATCTGCTTCTCGTGGAGACTGATCAGAGACTCGCCACGCTTGGTTTCCTAACAGAGAGGAGAGAGAAAGACAAAGTCATTTTTGACAACTAATGGTCAGTAGACATCTTGGTCTAGTCTCCGGGTCAGTAGACATCTCGGTCTAGTCTCTGGGTCAGTAGACATCTTGGTCTAGTCTCCGGGTCAGTAGACATCTCGGTCTAGTGTCCGGGTCAGTAGACATCTTGGTCTAGTCTCCGGGTCAGTAGACATCTTGGTCTAGTCTCCGGGTCAGTAGACATTTTGGTCTAGTCTCCGGGTCAGTAGACATCTTGGTCTGGTCTCCTAGTTGTAAATGCCATAGGGAGATCTTCGTACAGGTCAGTAGACATCTTGGTCTGGTCTCCTAGTTGTAAATGCCATAGGGAGATCTTCGTACAAGTCAGTAGACATCTTGGTCTATTCTCCGGGTCAGTAAACATCTTGGTCTAGTCTCCTAGTTGTAAATGCCATAGGGAGATCTTCGTACAGGTCAGTAGACATCTTGGTCTGGTCTCCTAGTTGTAAATGCCATAGGGAGATCTTCGTACAGGTCAGTAGACATCTCGGTCTAGTCTCCTAGTTGTAAATGCCATAGGGAGATCTTCGTACAGGTCAATAGACATCTTGGTCTGGTCTCCGGGTCAGTAGACATCTTGGTCTGGTCTCCTAGTTGTAAATGCCATAGGGAGATCTTCGTACAGGTCAGTTGACATCTTGGTCTGGTCTCCTATTTGTAAATGCCATAGGGAGATCTTCGTACAGGCCAGTAGACATCTTGGTCTGGTCTCCTAGTTGTAAATGCCATAGGGAGATCTTCGTACAGGTCAGTAGACATCTTGGTCTAGTCTCCTAGTTGTAAATGCCATAGGGAGATCTTCGTACAGGTCAGTAGACATCTTGGTCTAGTCTCCTAGTTGTAAATGCCATAGGGAGATCTTCGTACAGGTCAGTAGACATCTTGGTCTAGTCTCCTAGTTGTAAATGCCATAGGGAGATCTTCGTACAAGTCAGTAGACATCTTGGTCTATTCTCCGGGTCAGTAAACATCTTGGTCTAGTCTCCTAGTTGTAAATGCCATAGGGAGATCTTCGTACAGGTCAGTAGACATCTTGGTCTGGTCTCCTAGTTGTAAATGCCATAGGGAGATCTTCGTACAGGTCAGTAGACATCTCGGTCTAGTCTCCTAGTTGTAAATGCCATAGGGAGATCTTCGTACAGGTCAATAGACATCTTGGTCTGGTCTCCGGGTCAGTAGACATCTTGGTCTGGTCTCCTAGTTGTAAATGCCATAGGGAGATCTTCGTACAGGTCAGTTGACATCTTGGTCTGGTCTCCTATTTGTAAATGCCATAGGGAGATCTTCGTACAGGCCAGTAGACATCTTGGTCTGGTCTCCTAGTTGTAAATGCCATAGGGAGATCTTCGTACAGGTCAGTAGACATCTTGGTCTAGTCTCCTAGTTGTAAATGCCATAGGGAGATCTTCGTACAGGTCAGTAGACATCTTGGTCTAGTCTCCTAGTTGTAAATGCCATAGGGAGATCTTCGTACAGGTCAGTAGACATCTTGGTCTAGTCTCCTAGTTGTAAATGCCATAGGGAGATCTTCGTACAGGTCAGTAGACATCTTGGTCTGGTCTCCTAGTTGTAAATGCCATAGCGAGATCTTCGTACAGGTCGGTAGACATCTTGGTCTGGTCTCCTAGTTGTAAATGCCATAGGGAGATCTTCGTACAGGTCAGTAGACATCTTGGTCTTGTCTCCTAGTTGTAAATGCCATAGGGAGATCTTCGTACAGGTCAGTAGACATCTTGGTCTAGTCTCCGGGTCGGTAGACATCTTGGTCTAGTCTCCAGGTCAGCAGACATCTTGGTCTATTCTCCAGGTCAGTAAACATCTTGGTCTAGTCTCCTAGTTGTAAATGCCATAGGGAGATCTTCGTACAGGTCAGTAGACATCTTGGTCTAGTCTCCTAGTTGTAAATGCCATAGGAAGATCTTCGTACAGGTCAGTAGACATCTTGGTCTAGTCTCCTAGTTGTAAATGCCATAGGGAGATCTTTGTACAGGTCAGTAGACATCTTGGTCTAGTCTCCGGGTCAGTAAACATCTTGGTCTAGTCTCCTAGTTGTAAATGCCATAGGGAGATCTTCGTACAGGTCAGTAGACATCTTGGTCTAGTCTCCTAGTTGTAAATGCCATAGGAAGATCTTCGTACAGGTCAGTAGACATCTTGGTCTAGTCTCCAGGTCAGCAGACATCTTGGTCTATTCTCCAGGTCAGTAAACATCTTGGTCTAGTCTCCTAGTTGTAAATGCCATAGGGAGATCTTCGTACAGGTCAGTAGACATCTTGGTCTAGTCTCCTAGTTGTAAATGCCATAGGAAGATCTTCGTACAGGTCAGTAGACATCTTGGTCTAGTCTCCTAGTTGTAAATGCCATAGGGAGATCTTTGTACAGGTCAGTAGACATCTTGGTCTAGTCTCCGGGTCAGTAAACATCTTGGTCTAGTAAATGCCATAGGGAGATCTTCGTACAGGTCAGTAGACATCTTGGTCTAGTCTCCTAGTTGTAAATGCCATAGGAAGATCTTCGTACAGGTCAGTAGACATCTTGGTCTAGTCTCCTAGTTGTAAATGCCATAGGGAGATCTTCGTACAGGTCAGTAGACATCTTGGTCTAGTCTCCTAGTTGTAAATGCCATAGGGAGATCTTCGTACAGGTCAATAGACATCTTGGTCTGGTCTCCGGGTCAGTAGACATCTTGGTCTAGTCTCCTAGTTGTAAATGCCATAGGGAGATCTTCGTACAGGTCAGTAGACATCTTGGTCTAGTCTCCTAGTTGTAAATGCCATAGGGAGATCTTCGTACAGGTCAGTAGACATCTTGGTCTAGTCTCCTAGTTGTAAATGCCATAGGGAGATCTTCGTACAGGTCAATAGACATCTTGGTCTGGTCTCCGGGTCAGTAGACATCTTGGTCTGGTCTCCTAGTTGTAAATGCCATAGGGAGATCTTCGTACAGGTCATGTAGTTGTTGAGCAGACAAAGAGGCTCTACTACTTACGTTGTATTTGGACACTTTCTCAGCCATCTGTAACTCTTTGTGAGACAGTTGAGGGACCGGTTCTGTTTCTTCACTCTCCTTTCCCTCCAGTCGTTCCTGTTGAGAGAGAGACACAGAGAGAGAGAGACAGAAAGAGAGAGACAGAAAGAGACACAGAGAGACACACAGAGAGAGAGAGACACAGAGAGAGAGAGACAGAGAGAGAGACACAGAGAGAGAGAGTGAGACAGAGAGAGAGAGAGAGACACAGAGAGAGAGAGACACAGAGAGAGACACAGAGAGAGACACAGAGACACACAGAGACACAGAGAGAGACACAGAGACACACAGAGAGAGAGAGAGACACAGAGAGACACAGAGAGACAGACAGAGAGACACAGACAGAGAGAGACAGACAGACAGAGAGAGAGACAGACAGACAGAGAGAGAGACACACAGACAGAGAGAGAGACACAGACAGAGAGAGAGAGAGAGACACAGACAGAGAGAGAGACACAGACAGAGAGAGAGAGACACAGACAGAGAGAGAGACACAGACAGAGAGAGAGAGAGAGACACAGACAGAGAGAGAGACACAGAGAGAGAGAGAGACACACAGAGAGAGAGAGAGACACACAGAGACAGACAGAGACAATTATAAAGTCAGTCCAGTAGTGTGAAATCCCAACAGAAATATGTCGCCTGTTCAGAACCAGAACCAGCGTTTCCTACCCTGAGTTTGCGTTCTCGGTCAGCAGGGGTGTCGGTCCAGAGGGATCGGTCCTTGCTCTCCGGTCCAGCCCTCTTCTTGAAGGTTCTGGCCCCCAGCCCGATGTGCTGCAGCGTTGGAGGAAGCTCTGTCATCCAGGTCTCTCGCACCACGTCCTCCGGACCATTCTGCCAATCAACCATCACAGACAAGGCTGTCAACTCATTCTACCATCACACCCCAGTACATCTGACCTGGGGTCTGTTCTGTAGGAGGCTGTCAACTCATTCTACCATCTGACCTGGGGTCTGTTCAGTAGGAGGCCGTCAACTCATTCTACCATCTGACCTGGGGTCTGTTCTGTAGGAGGCCGTCAACTCATTCTACCATCTGACCTGGGGTCTGTTCTGTAGGAGGCTGTCAACTCATTCTACCATCTGACCTGGGGTCTGTTCTGTAGGAGGCTGTCAACTCATTCTACCATCTGACCTGGGGTCTGTTCTGTAGGAGGCTGTCAACTCATTCTACCATCTGACCTGGGGTCTGTTCATTAGCAGGCTGTCAACTCATTCTACCATCTGACCTGGGGTCTGTTCTGTAGGAGGCTGTCAACTCATTCTACCATCTGACCTGGGGTCTGTTCTGTAGGAGGCAGTCAACTCATTCTACCATCTGACCTGGGGTCTGTTCTGTAGGAGGCTGTCAACTCATTCTACCATCTGACCTGGGGTCTGTTCTGTAGGAGGCCGTCAACTCATTCTACCATCTGACCTGGGGTCTGTTCTGTAGGAGGCTGTCAACTCATTCTACCATCTGACCTGGGGTCTGTTCTGTAGCAGGCTGTCAACTCATTCTACCATCTGACCTGGGGTCTGTTCTGTAGGAGGCTGTCAACTCATTCTACCATCTGACCTGGGGTCAGTTCAGTAGGAGCAAATGTGGGAAAATTATTTGAATTAAAATGTGTCCTATTACACAGTTTAAAAAAAAACATTTCGCATGACTGAACACAACGTATGAAAAGCAGCCAATTAGCATGTCCCTAAGGGTACCACCTGGTGGCGGTGTCGAGCACCATAAAGATTAACGAATTACTGGTCAGTTTATTAGAAACAACTCAACTAACGATGCAGCCCCCCCCCCCCCCCCAGATGTAGAACAAGAGTATTGATGTAGAACAAGAGTCTTGATGTAGAACAAGAGTCTTGATGTAGGACAAGAGTCTAGATGGAGAACAAGAGTCTAGATGGAGAACAAGAGTCTAGATGTAGGACAAGAGTCTAGATGTAGGACAAGAGTCTAGATGTAGGACAAGAGTCTAGATGTAGGACAAGAGTCTAGATGTAGGACAAGAGTCTAGATGTAGAACAAGAGTCTAGATGTAGAACAAGAGTCTAGATGTAGAACAAGAGTCTAGATGTAGAACAAGAGTCTAGATGTAGAACAAGAGTCTAGATGTAGGACAAGAGTCTAGATGTAGAACAAGAGTCTAGATGTAGAACAAGAGTCTAGATGTAGAACAAGAGTCTAGATGTACGACAAGAGTCTAGATGTAGAACAAGAGTCTAGATGTAGAACAAGAGTCTAGAT
>NC_088218.1:711799-720189 GCF_036934945.1 Oncorhynchus masou masou | reverse complement strand
CTCTTCCTGTTAGACACTGTGGAACGGTAAACAGGTCTTCTTCTCTTCCTGTTAGACGCTGTGGAACGGTAAACAGGTCCTTCTTCTCTTCCTGTTAGACACTGTGGAACTGGTAAACAGGTCTTCTCTTCCTGTTAGACACTGTGGAGCAGGTCTTCTCTTCTGTTAGATGCTGTGGAACGGTAAACAGGTCTTCTCTTTCCTGTTAGACACTGTGGAACGGTAAACAGGTCTTCTCTTTCCTGTTGAGACACTGTGGAACGGTAAACAGGTCTTCTTCTCTTCCTGTTAGACACTTTGTGGAACAGTAAAACAGGTCTTCTTCTCTTCCTGTTAGACACTGTGGAACGGTAAACAGGTCTTCTTCTCTTCCTGTTAGACACTGTGGAACGGTAAACAGGTCTTCTTCTCTTCCTGTTAGACACTGTGGTGGGCATTAAACAGGTCTTCTCTTCCTGTTAGATGCTGTGGAAAACAGGTCTTCTCTTCCTGTTAGACACTGTGGAGCGGTAAACAGGTCTTCTCTTCCTGTTAGACACTGTGGAACGGTAAACAGGTCTTCTTCTCTTCCTGTTAGACACTGTGGAGCGGTAAACAGGTCTTCTTCTCTCCTGTTAGACGCTGTGGAGACAAACAGGTCTTCTTCTTTCCTGTTAGACACTGTGGAACGGTAAACAGGTCTTCTCTTCCTGTTAGACACTGTGGAGCGGTAAACAGGTCTTCTTCTCTTCCTGTTAGATGCTGTGGAACGGTAAACAGGTCTTCTTCTTCCTGTTAGACTGTGGAGCTAAACAGGTCTTCTTCTTCCTGTTAGACACTGTGGACGGTAAACAGGTCTTCTTCTCTTCCTGTTAGACTGTGGACTGTGGACACTGTGGAACGGTAAACAGGTCTTCTTCTCTTCCTGTTAGACACTGTGGAACGGTAAACAGGTCTTCTTCTCTTCCTGTTAGACACTGTGGAACGGTAAACAGGTCTTCTCTTCCTGTTAGACACTGTGGAACGGTAAACGGGTCTTCTTCTCTTCTGTTAGACACTGTGGAGACGGTGCTCAGGTCTTCTCTTCCTGTTAGACACTGACTTCTTCTCTTCCTGTTAGAACGTGTAAACAGGTCTTCTTCTCTTCCTGTTAGACACTGTGGAACGGTAAACAGGTCTTCTTCTCTTCCTGTTAGACACTGTGGAACGGTAAACAGGTCTTCTTCTCTTCCTGTTAGACACTGTGGAGCGGTGAAGCAGGTCTTCTCTTCCTGTTAGACACTGTGGAACGGTAAACAGGTCTTCTCTTCCTGTTAGACACTGTGGAACGGTAAACTTCTCTTCCTGTTAGACACTGTGGAACTTCTCTTCTTCTCTTCCTGTTAGACACTGTGGAACGGTAAACAGGTCTTCTTCTCTGTGGAGACCTCTTCTCTTCCTGTTAGACACTGTGGAACGGTAAACAGGTCTTCTTCTCTTCCTGTTAGGCGCTGTGGAACGGTAAACAGGTCTTCTTCTTTCTGTTAGACACTGTGGACGGTAAACAGGTCTTCTTTCTGTTAGACACTGTCCTGTTAGATGCTGTGGATGCTGTGGACGGTAAACAGGTCTTCTTCTCTTCCTGTTAGACACTGTGGAACGGTAAAACAGGTCTTCTTCTCTTCCTGTTAGACACTGTGGAACGGTAAACAGGTATTCTTCTCTTCCTGTTAGACACTGTGGAGACTAAACAGGTCTTCTTCTCTTCCTGTTAGACACTGTGGAACGGTAAACAGGTCTTCTTCTTCCTGTTAGACACTGTGGAACGGTAAACAGGTCTTCTTCTCTTCCTGTTAGACACTGTGGAACGGTAAACAGGTCTTCTTCTCTTCCTGTTAGACACTGTGGAACGGTAAACAGGTCTTCTTCTCTTCCTGTTAGACGCTGTGGAACGGTAAACAGGTCTTCTCTTCCTGTTAGACACTGTGGAACGGTAAACAGGTCTTCTTCTCTCCTGTTAGACACTGTGGAACGGTAAACAGGTCTTCTTCTCTTCCTGTTAGACACTGTGGAATGGTAAACAGGTCTTCTTCTCTTCCTGTTAGACACTGTGGAACGGTAAACAGGTCTTCTCTTCCTGTTAGACTTCCTGTTAGACTGTGGAATGGTGTGTTAACGGGAACGGTAAACAGGTCTTTTCTCTTCCTGTTAGACACTGTGGAACGGTAAACAGGTCTTCTTCTCTTCCTGTTAGACACTGCTGTGGAACGGTAAACAGGTCTTCTCTTCCTGTTAGATGCTGTGGAGCGGTAAACAGGTCTTCTTCTCTTCCTGTTAGACACTGTGGAACGGTAAACAGGTCTTCTCTTCCTGTTAGACACTGTGGAATGGTAAACAGGTCTTCTTCTTCTGTTAGACACTGTGGAACGGTAAACAGGTCTTCTTCTCTTTCCTGTTAGACACTGTGGAACGGTAAACAGGTCTTCTTCTCTTCCTGTTAGACGCTGTGGAACGGTAAACAGGTCTTCTTCTCTTCCTGTTAGACACTGTGGAACGGTAAACAGGTCTTCTTCTTTCCTGTTAGACACTGTGGAACGGTAAACAGGTCTTCTTCTCTTCCTGTTAGACACTGTGGAACGGTAAACAGGTCTTCTTCTCTTCCTGTTAGACACTGTGGAACGGTAAACAGGTCTTCTCTTCCTGTTAGACACTGTGGAACGGTAAACAGGTCTTCTTCTCTTCCTGTTAGATGCACTGTGGACACTGTAAACAGGTCTTCTTCTCTTCTGTTAGACACTGTTAAACAGGTCTTCTTCTCTTCCTGTTAGGCACTGTGGAACGGTGGAACGGTCTTCTCTTCCTGTTAAACAGGTCTTTCTTCTCTTCCTGTTAGACACTGTGGAACGGTAAACAGGTCTTCTTCCCTGTTAGACTGTTAGACACTGTGGAACGGTAAACAGGTCTTCTTCTCTTCCTGTTAGACACTAAACAGGTGGTTAGATGCTGTGGAGCAGTGAAACAGGTCTTCTTCTCTTCCTGTTAGATGCTGTGGAACGGTAAACAGGTCTTCTTCTCTTCCTGTTAGACACTGTGGAACGGTAAACAGGTCTTCTTCTCTTCCTGTTAGACACTGTGGAACGGTAAACAGGTCTTCTTTCTTCTTCCTGTTAGACAGGTCTTCTCTTCCTGTGGAACGGTAAACAGGTCTTCTTCTCTTCCTGTTAGACACTGTGGATCGGTAAACAGGTCTTCTTCTCTTCCTGTTAGACACTGTGGAACGGTAAAGGTCTTCTCTTCCTGTTAGGTGCTTCTTCTCTTCCTGTTAGACACTGTGGAACGGTAAACAGGTCTTCTCTTCCTGTTAGACGCTGTGGAACGGTAAACAGGTCTTCTTCTCTTCCTGTTAGACACTGTGGAACGGTAAACAGGTCTTCTTCTCCTGTTAGACGCTGTGGAACGGTAAACAGGTCTTCTCTTCCTGTTAGACACTGTGGAACGGTAAACAGGTCTTCTTCTTCCTGTTAGACGCTGTGGAACGGTAAACAGGTCTTCTCTTTCCTGTTAGACGCTGTGGAACGGTAAACAGGTCTTCTTCTTCCTGTTAGACACTGTGGAACGGTAAACAGGTCTTCTCTTCCTGTTAGACACTGTGGAACGGTAAACAGGTCTTCTCTTCCTGTTAGACAATTCCTGTTAGACTGCTGTGGAACGGTAAACAGGTCTTCTTCTTCCTGTTAGACGCTGTGGAACGGTAAACAGGTCTTCTTCTCTTCCTGTTAGACGCTGTGGAACGGTAAACAGGTCTTCTTCTCTTCCTGTTAGACACTGTGGAGACTGTCTTCTCTTCCTGGAACGGTAAACAGGTCTTCTTCTCTTCCTGTTAGACACTGTGGAACGGTAAACAGGTCTTCTCTTCCTGTTAGACGCTGTGGAACGGTAAACAGGTCTTCTTCTCTTCCTGTTAGACACTGTGGAACGGTAAACAGGTCTTCTTCTCTTCCTGTTAGACACTGTGGAACGGTAAACAGGTCTTCTCTTCCTGTTAGACACTGTGGAACGGTAAACAGGTCTTCTTCTCTTCCTGTTAGACACTGTGGAAAACAGGTCTTCTTCTCTTCCTGTTAGAACTGTGGAACGGTAAACAGGTCTTCTTCTTCCTGTTAGACACTGTGGAACGGTAAACAGGTCTTCTTCTCTTCCTGTTAGACACTGTGGAACGGTAAACAGGTCTTCTCTTCCTGTTAGACACTGTGGAACGGTAAACAGGTCTTCTTCTCTTCCTGTTAGACACTGTGGAACGGTAAACAGGTCTTCTTCTCTTCCTGTTAGACACTGTGGAGCGGTAAACAGGTCTTCTTCTTTCCTGTTAGATGCTGTGGAACGGTAAACAGGTCTTCTTCTCTTCCTGTTAGACACTGTGGAACGGTAAACAGGGTCTTCTTCTCTTCCTGTTAGACACTGTGGAACGGTAAACAGGTCTTCTTCTCTTCCTGTTAGATGCTGTGGAACGGTAAACAGGTCTTCTTCTCTTCCTGTTAGACACTGTGGAACGGTAAACAGGTCTTCTCTTCCTGTTAGATGCTGTGGAACGGTTAGACACTGTGGAGGTCAGGTTTCTTCTCTTCCTGTTAGACACTGTGGAACGGTAAACAGGTCTTCTTCTCTTCCTGTTAGACACTGTGGAACGGTAAACAGGTCTTCTCTTCCTGTTAGACACTGTGGAACGGTAAACAGGTCTTCTTCTCTTCCTGTTAGACGCTGTGGAACGGTAAACAGGTCTTCTTCTCTTCCTGTTAGACACTGTGGAACGGTAAACAGGTCTTCTTCTCTTCCTGTTAGACACTAAACAGTGGAACGGTAAACAGGTCTTCTCTTCCTGTTAGACACTGTGGAGCGGTAAACAAGGTCTTCTTCTCTTCCTGTTAGACACTGTGGAGCCGGTAATGCTGTGGAACGGTAAACAGGTCTTCTTCTTCCTGTTAACACTGTGGAGCGGTAAACAGGTCTTCTTCTCTTCCTGTTAGACACTGTGGAAGGTCTTCTTTATAGGTAACACTGTGGAGGTCAGGTCTTCTCTTCCTGTTAGATGCTTCTAAACAGGTCTTCTTCCTTGGAACGGTAAACTGTTAGATGCTGTGGAACGGTAAACAGGTCTTCTTCTTCCTGTTAGACCTGTTAGACGCTGTGGACTAAACAGGTCTTCTTCTCTTCCTGTTAGAGCTGTGGAACGGTAAACAGGTCTTCTTCTCTTCTGTTAGATGCTGTGGAAAACAGGTCTTCTTCTCTTCCTGTTAGACACTGTGGACAAACAGGTCTTCTTCTCTTCTCTTCTCTTCCTGTTAGATGCTGTGGAACGGTAAACAGGTCTTCTCTTCCTGTTAGACGCTGTGGTGGAGCACCAGGTCTTCTCTTCCTGTTAGACAATGTGGAGCAGGTCTTCTTCTTCTCTTCCTGTTAGACACTGTGGAACAGTGTAAACAGGTCTTCTTCTCTTCCTGTTAGGCACTGTGGAACGATAAACTGGTCTTCTTCTCTTCCTGTGGAGACGGTAGGTCTTCTTCTCTTCTGTTAGGCGTTTGTGGAGCGGTAAGCAGGTCTTCTCTTCCTGTTAGATGCTGTGGAAGCGGTAAACAGGTCTTCTCTTTCCTGTTAGGCACTGTGGAGCGGTAAGCAGGTCTTCTCTTCCTGTTAGGCACTGTGGAACGGTAAACAGGTCTTCTCTTCTGTTAGGCGCTGTGGAGCGGTAAACAGGTCTTCTTCTCTTCCTGTTAGATGCTGTGGAACGGTAAACCTGTTAGGTGGAACTTCTCTTCCTGTTAGACACTGTGGAGCAGTAAAACAGGTCTTCTTCTCTTCCTGTTAGGCGCTTTGTGGAACGGTAAACATGTCTTCTTCTGTTAGATGCTGTCCTGTTAGACACTGTGGGGCAGTAAACAGGTCTTCTTCTCTTCCTGTTAGACACTGTGGAACGGTAAACAGGTCTTCTTCTCTTCCTGTTAGACACTGTGGAACGGTAAACAGGTCTTCTTCTCTTCCTGTTAGACACTGTGGAATGGTAAACAGGTCTTCTTCTCTTCCTGTTAGACGCTGTGGAACGGTAAACAGGTCTTCTTCTCTTCCTGTTAGACGCTGTGGAACGGTAAACAGGTCTTCTTCTCTTCCTGTTAGACACTGCTGTGGAACGGTAAACAGGTCTTCTTCTCTTCCTGTTAGACACTGTGGAACGGTAAACAGGTCTTCTTCTCTTCCTGTTAGACACTGTGGAACGGTAAACAGGTCTTCTTCTCTTCTGTTAGACACTGTGGAACGGTAAACAGGTCTTCTTCTCTTCCTGTTAGACACTGTGGAACGGTAAACCCGGAGGTCTTCTTCTCTTCCTGTTAGACACTGTGGAACGGTAAACAGGTCTTCTTCTCTTCCTGTTAGACACTGTGGAACGGTAAACAGGTCTTCTTCTCTCCTGTTAGACACTGTGGAGCGGTAAACGGTCTTCTTCTCTTCCTGTTAGACACTGTGGAACGGTAAACAGGTCTTCTTCTCTTCCTGTTAGACACTGTGGAACGGTAAACAGGTCTTCTTCTTCCTGTTAGATGCTGTGGAACGGTAAACTCTTCTTCTCTTTCTGTTAGACACTGTGGAACGGTAAACAGGTCTTCTTCTCTTCCTGTTAGACGCTGTGGAAAACAGGTCTTCTCTTCCTGTTAGACGCTGTGGACGGTAAACAGGTCTTCTTCTCTTCCTGTTAGACACTGTGGAACGTAAACAGGTCTTCTTCTCTTCCTGTTAGACGTGGAACTGTGGAACTGTGGAACGGTAAACAGGTCTTCTTCTCTTCCTGTTAGACACTGTGGAACGGTAAACAGGTCTTCTTCTCTTCCTGTTAGACACTGTGGAGCGGTAAACAGGTCTTCTTCTCTTTCTGTTAGATGCTGTGGAGCGGTAAACAGGTCTTCTTCTCTTCCTGTTAGACACTGTGGAGACGGTAAACAGGTCTTCTTCTCTTTCTGTTAGACACTGTGGAACGGTAAACAGGTCTTCTCTTCCTCTTCGGTAAACTCTTCTTCTCTTCTGTTAGACACTGTGGGAGCGGTAAACAGGTCTTCTTCTCTTCCTGTTAGGCACTGTGGAACGGTAAACAGGTCTTCTTCTCTTCCTGTTAGAGACACTGTGGAACGTTAAACAGGTCTTCTTCTCTTCCTGTTAGACGCTGTGGAGCGGTAAACAGGTCTTCTTCTCTTCCTGTTAGGCGCTGTGGGCGGTAAACAGGTCTTCTTCTCTTCCTGGTTGACACTGTGGAGCCGGTAAACAGGTCTTCTCTTCTGTTAGACGCTGTGGAACGGTAAGCAGGTCTTCTCTTCCTGTTAGACACTGTGGGTCTTCTTCTCTTCCTCACCAGACACTGTGGAACGGTAAACAGGTCTTCTTCTCTTCCTGTGGAGCGGTAAACATGTCTTCTTCTCTTCCTGTTAGACACTGTGGAACGGTAAACAGGTCTTCTTCTCTTCCTGTTAGACACTGTGGAACGGTAAACAGGTTGTGGAAATAGATGTCATGTATCACACTGTGGAGCATCAGACTGGATGTGTGGGTCTTCAATAAAGAACGTTTTGGTTAGACACTGTGGAAAAGAGAGACACTGTGGAACGGTAAACAGGTAGTGTGGGCTATGTTTGTTTGTTCACATGCTGTCTTCTCTTCCCTGTTAGACGTGGAACGTAAACAGGTCTTCTCTTCCTGTTAGTGTGCGTGCGGTCTTCTTCTCTTCCTGTGCGTGTGTGCGGTATAAACAGGTCTTCTTCTCTTCCTGTTAGATGTGTGTGCGTGGTCTTGTGTTAGATGCTGTGGATAAACAGTGTGTGCGTAAACAGGTCTTCTCTTCCTGTTAGTGCGGTGTGCGTGTGTCTTCTTCTCTTCCTGTTAGACGCTGTGGAGGCAGTGTCTTCTTCTCTTCCTGTTAGACACTGTGGAACGTAAACAGTGTGTTAGTGCTGTGGATGTAAACAGGTGTTAGCGTGTGCGTGTCTTCTTCTCTTCCTGTAGACACTGTGGAGCGGTAAACAGTGTGTGTGCGTGGTCTTCTTCTCTTCCTGTGCGTGCGTGCTTCTTCTCTTCCTGTGCACTGTGTGCGTGTTGTGTGGAACGTTAAACAGGTCTTCTTCTCTTCCTGTTAGACTGTCTGAAGTTAGACGCTGTGGAATGAAACATATGTGGAACGCAGGTCTTCTCTTCCTGTTAGAGAGAACAGGTCTTCTCTTCCTGTTGGGTACTGTGGAACGGAAACAGAGAGGACAGAGGACAGAGACACTGTGGAACAGAAACGGTTGTGAGATGTCACAGCATCAGAGGACAGAACGAGGACAACTGGTAGTCTAGTTTGTTTGTTCACATGCTGTGTGCGCGTGTGTGTGTGCGTGCGTGCGTGTGTGTGTGCG
>NC_088218.1:694299-706799 GCF_036934945.1 Oncorhynchus masou masou | reverse complement strand
AGTCATCTCTGGGAGAATGGCCCTCTGTGTCTGGGTCATTAATATCCTGGTTTACAGTCATCTCTGGGAGAATGGCCCTCTGTGTCTGGTTCATTAATATCCTGGTTTACAGTCATCTCTGGGAGAATGGCCCTCTGTGTCTGGGTCATTAATATCCTGGTTTACAGTCATCTCTGGGAGAATGGCCCTCTGTGTCTGGGTCATTAATATCCTGGTTTACAGTCATCTCTGGGAGAATTGCCCTCTGTGTCTGGTTCATTAATATCCTGGTTTACAGTCATCTCTGGGAGAATGGCCCTCTGTGTCTGGGTCATTAATATCCTGGTTTATACAGTCATCTCTGGGAGAATGGCCCTCTGTGTCTGGGTCATTAATATCCTGGTTTACAGTCATCTCTGGGAGAATGGCCCTCTGTGTCTGGGTCATTAATATCCTGGTTTACAGTCATCTCTGGGAGAATGGCCCTCTGTGTCTGGGTCATTAATATCCTGGTATACAGTCATCTCTGGGAGAATGGCCCTCTGTGTCTGGGTCATTAATATCCTGGTTTACAGTCATCTCTGGGAGAATGGCCCTCTGTGTCTGGGTCATTAATATCCTGGTTTACAGTCATCTCTGGGAGAATGGCCCTCTGTGTCTGGGTCATTAATATCCTGGTATACAGTCATCTCTGGGAGAATGGCCCTCTGTGTCTGGGTCATTAATATCCTGGTTTGCAGTCATCTCTGGGAGAATGGCCCTCTGTGTCTGGGTCATTAATATCCTGGTTTACAGTCATCTCTGGGAGAACGGCCCTCTGTGTCTGGTTCATTAATATCCTGGTTTGCAGTCATCTCTGGGAGAATGGCCCTCTGTGTCTGGGTCATTAATATCCTGGTTTGCAGTCATCTCTGGGAGAATGGCCCTCTGTGTCTGGTTCATTAATATCCTGGTTTACAGTCATCTCTGGGAGAACGGCCCTCTGTGTCTGGGTCATTAATATCCTGGTTTACAGTCATCTCTGGGAGAATGGCCCTCTGTGTCTGGGTCATTAATATCCTGGTTTACAGTCATCTCTGGGAGAATGGCCCTCTGTGTCTGGGTCATTAATATCCTGGTTTACAGTCATCTCTGGGTCTATAGTGATGACCAGGGTCTATAGTGATGACCAGGGTCTATAGTGATGACCAGGGTCTATAGTGATGATCAGGGTCTATAGGGATGATCAGGGTCTATAGTGATGATCAGGGTCTATAGTGATGACCAGGGTCTATAGTGATGACCAGGGTCTATAGTGATGACCAGGGTCTACATGATGACCAGGGTCTATAGGGATGACCAGGGTCTATAGGGACGACCAGGGTCTACATGATGACCAGGGTCTATAGGGATGACCAGGGTCTACATGATGACCAGGGTCTACAGGGACGACCAGGGTCTATAGGGATGACCAGGGTCTACATGATGACCAGGGTCTATAGGGATGACCAGGGTCTATAGGGATGACCAGGGTCTATAGGGACGACCAGGGTCTACATGATGACCAGGGACTACATGATGACCAGGGACTACATGATGACCAGGGTCTACAGGGACGACCAGGGTCTACATGATGACCAGGGTCTATAGGGTTGACCAGGGTCTATAGGGATGACCAGGGTCTATAGGGATGACCAGGGTCTATAGGGATGACCAGGGTCTATAGTGATGACCAGTGTCTATAGGGATGACCAGGGTCTATAGGGATGACCAGGGTCTATAGGGATGACCAGGGTCTATAGGGATGACCAGGGTCTACAGGGACGACCAGGGACTACATGATGACCAGGGTCTATAGGGATGACCAGGGTCTATAGTGATGACCAGTGTCTATAGGGATGACCAGGGTCTATAGTGATGACCAGTGTCTATAGGGATGACCAGGGTCTACATGATGACCAGGGTCTATTGGGATGACCAGGGTCTACATGATGACCAGGGTCTATAGGGATGACCAGGGTCTATAGGGATGACCAGGGTCTACATGATGACCAGGGTCTACATGATGACCAGGGACTACATGATGACCAGGGTCTATAGTGATGACCAGGGTTAACATGATGACCAGGGTCTATAGGGATGATCAGGGTCTACATGATGACCAGGGTCTACATGATGACCAGGGACTACATGATGACCATTGTCTATAGGGATGACCTGGGTCTATAGGGATGACCAGGGTCTATAGGGACGACCAGGGTCTATAGGGACGACCAGGGTCTATAGTGATGACCAGGGTCTACATTGATGACCAGGGTCTACATGATGACCAGGGTCTACATGATGACCAGGGTCTATAGGTATGACCAGGTTCTACATGATGACCAGGGTCTACATGATGACCAGGGTCTATAGGGATGACCAGGGTCTATAGGGATGACCAGGGTCTACATGATGACCAGGGTCTATAGGGACGACCAGGGTCTATAGGGACGACCAGGGTCTACATGATGACCAGGGTCTACATGATGACCAGGGTCTACATGATGACCAGGGTCTATAGGGACGACCAGGGTCTATAGGGACGACCAGGGTCTACATGATGACCAGGGTCTACATGATGACCAGGGTCTACATGATGACCAGGGTCTACATGATGACCAGGGTCTATAGTGATGACCAGGGTCTATAGGGACGACCAGGGTCTATAGGGATGACCAGGGTCTATAGGGACGACCAGGGTCTACATGATGACCAGGGTCTACATGATGACCAGGGTCTACATTGATGACCAGGGTCTATAGGGACGACCAGGTTCTACATGATGACCAGGGTCTACATGATGACCAGGGTCTATTGGGATGACCAGGGTCTACATGATGACCAGGGTCTATAGGGATGACCAGGGTCTAAAGGGACGACCAGGGTCTATAGGGACGACCAGGTTCTACATGATGACCAGGGTCTATAGGGATGACCAGGGTCTATAGGGATGACCAGGGTCTATAGGGATGACCAGGGTCTATATGATGACCAGGGTCTATAGGGACGACCAGGGTCTACATGATGACCAGGGTCTATAGGGATGACCAGGGTCTATAGGGATGACCAGGGTCTACATGATGACCAGGGTCTATAGGGATGACCAGGGTCTATAGGGATGACCAGGGTCTACATGATGACCAGGGTCTATAGGGACGACCAGGGTCTATAGGGACGACCAGGGTCTACATGATGACCAGGGTCTACATGATGACCAGGGTCTACATGATGACCAGGGTCTACATGATGACCAGGGTCTATAGTGATGACCAGGGTCTATAGGGACGACCAGGGTCTATAGGGATGACCAGGGTCTATAGTGATGACCAGGGTCTACATTGATGACCAGGGTCTACATGATGACCAGGGTCTACATGATGACCAGGGTCTATAGGTATGACCAGGTTCTACATGATGACCAGGGTCTACATGATGACCAGGGTCTATAGTGATGACCAGGGTCTATAGGGACGACCAGGGTCTATAGGGATGACCAGGGTCTATAGTGATGACCAGGGTCTACATTGATGACCAGGGTCTACATGATGACCAGGGTCTACATGATGACCAGGGTCTATAGGTATGACCAGGTTCTACATGATGACCAGGGTCTACATGATGACCAGGGTCTATAGGGATGACCAGGGTCTACATGATGACCAGGGACTATAGTGATGACCAGGGTCTACATTGATGACCAGGGACTATAGGGACGACCAGGGTCTACATGATGACCAGGGTCTATAGGGATGACCAGGGTCTATATGATGACCAGGGTCAACATGATGACCAGGGTCTATAGGGATGACCAGGGTCTATAGGGATGACCAGGGTCTACATTGATGACCAGGGACTATAGGGACGACCAGGGTCTACATGATGACCAGGGTCTATAGGGATGACCAGGGTCTATATGATGACCAGGGTCTACATGATGACCAGGGTCTACATTGATGACCAGGGTCTATAGGGACGACCAGGGTCTACATGATGACCAAGGACTATAGTGATGACCAGGGTCTACATGATGACCAGGGTCTACATGATGACCAGGGTCTACATTGATGACCAGGGTCTATAGGGACGACCAGGGTCTACATGATGACCAGGGTCTACATGATGACCAGGGTCTACATTGATGACCAGGGTCTATAGGGACGACCAGGGTCTACATGATGACCAGGGTCTACATGATGACCAGGGTCTATAGGGATGACCAGGGTCTATAGTGATGACCAGTGTCTATAGGGATGACCAGGGTCTATAGTGATGACCAGTGTCTATAGGGATGACCAGGGTCTACATGATGACCAGGGTCTATTGGGATGACCAGGGTCTACATGATGACCAGGGTCTATAGGGATGACCAGGGTCTAAAGGGACGACCAGGGTCTATAGGGATGACCAGGGTCTACATGATGAACAGGGTCTATAGGGACGACCAGGGTCTATAGTGACGACCAGGGTCTATAGGGACGACCAGGGTCTATAGGGATGACCAGGGTCTATAGTGATGACCAGGGTCTACATTGATGACCAGGGTCTACATGATGACCAGGGTCTACATGATGACCAGGGTCTACATTGATGACCAGGGTCTATAGGGACGACCAGGGTCTACATTGATGACCAGGGTCTACATGATGACCAGGGTCTACATGATGACCAGGGTCTATAGGTATGACCAGGTTCTACATGATGACCAGGGTCTACATGATGACCAGGGTCTATAGGGATGACCAGGGTCTATAGGGATGACCAGGGTCTACATGATGACCAGGGTCTATAGGTATGACCAGGTTCTACATGATGACCAGGGTCTACATGATGACCAGGGTCTATAGGGATGACCAGGGTCTATAGGGATGACCAGGGTCTATAGGGATGACCAGGGTCTACATGATGACCAGGGACTATAGTGATGACCAGGGTCTACATGATGACCAGGGTCTACATGATGACCAGGGTCTATAGGTATGACCAGGTTCTATAGGGATGACCAGGGTCTACATGATGACCAGGGTCTATAGGGATGACCAGGGTCTATAGGGATGACCAGGGTCTACATGATGACCAGGGTCTATATGATGACCAGGGTCCACATGATGACCAGGGACTATAGGGATCTACATGATGACCAGGGTCTATAGGGATGACCAGGGTCTGATGACCAGGGTTGATGACCAGGGATGACCAGGGTCTATAGGGATGACCAGGGTCTACATTGATGACCAGGGACTATAGGGACGACCAGGGTCTACATGATGACCAGGGTCTATAGGGATGACCAGGGTCTATATGATGACCAGGGTCTACATGATGACCAGGGTCTACATTGATGACCATGGTCTATAGGGACGACCAGGGTCTACATGATGACCAAGGACTATAGTGATGACCAGGGTCTACATTGATGACCAGGGTCTATAGGGACGACCAGGGTCTACATGATGACCAGGGTCTATAGGGATGACCAGGGTCTACATGATGACCAGGGTCTACAGGGACGACCAGGGTCTACATGATGACCAGGGTCTACATGATGACCAGGGTCTATAGGGATGACAAGGGTCTATAGTGATGACCAGGGTCTACATGATGACCAGGGTCTACATTGATGACCAGGGTCTATAGGGACGACCAGGGTCTATAGGGATGACCAGGGTCTATAGGGACAACCAGGGTCTATAGGGATGACCAGGGACTATATGATGACCAGGGTCTACATGATGACCAGGGTCTATAGGTATGACCAGGTTCTACATGATGACCAGGGTCTACATGATGACCAGGGTCTACATTGATGACCAGGGTCTATAGGGACGACCAGGGTCTACATGATGACCAGGGTCTACATGATGACCAGGGTCTACATTGATGACCAGGGTCTATAGGGACGACCAGGGTCTACATGATGACCAGGGTCTACATGATGACCAGGGTCTATAGGGATGACCAGGGTCTATAGTGATGACCAGTGTCTATAGGGATGACCAGGGTCTATAGTGATGACCAGTGTCTATAGGGATGACCAGGGTCTACATGATGACCAGGGTCTATTGGGATGACCAGGGTCTACATGATGACCAGGGTCTATAGGGATGACCAGGGTCTATAGGGACGACCAGGGTCTACATGATGACCAGGGTCTATAGGGATGACCAGGGTCTATAGGGATGACCAGGGTCTACATGATGACCAGGGTCTAGGGACGACCAGGGTCTATAGGGACGACCAGGGTCTACATGATGACCAGGGTCTATAGATGACCAGGGTCTATAGGGATGACCCAGGGTCTACACATATTGACATGATGACTACATGATGACCAGGGTCTACATGATGACCAGGGTCTACATGATGACCAGGGTCTATAGTGATGACCAGGGTCTATAGGGATGACCAGGGTCTATAGGGATGACCAGGGTCTATAGTGATGACCAGGGTCTACATTGATGACCAGGGTCTACATGATGACCAGGGTCTACATGATGACCAGGGTCTACATTGATGACCAGGGTCTATAGGGACGACCAGGGTCTACATGATGACCAGGGTCTACATGATGACCAGGGTCTACATGATGACCAGGGTCTACATGATGACCAGGGTCTATAGTGATGGCCAGGGTCTATAGTGATGACCAGGGTCTATAGGGACGACCAGGGTCTATAGGGATGACCAGGGTCTATAGTGATGACCAGGGTCTACATTGATGACCAGGGTCTACATGATGACCAGGGTCTACATGATGACCAGGGTCTATAGGTATGACCAGGTTCTACATGATGACCAGGGTCTACATGATGACCAGGGTCTATAGGGATGACCAGGGTCTATAGGGATGACCAGGGTCTATAGGGATGACCAGGGTCTACATGATGACCAGGGACTATAGTGATGACCAGGGTCTACATTGATGACCAGGGACTATAGGGACGACCAGGGTCTACATGATGACCAGGGTCTATAGGGATGACCAGGGTCTATATGATGACCAGGGTCAACATGATGACCAGGGTCTATAGGGATGACCAGGGTCTATAGGGATGACCAGGGTCTACATTGATGACCAGGGACTATAGGGACGACCAGGGTCTACATGATGACCAGGGTCTATAGGGATGACCAGGGTCTATATGATGACCAGGGTCTACATGATGACCAGGGTCTACATTGATGACCATGGTCTATAGGGACGACCAGGGTCTACATGATGACCAAGGACTATAGTGATGACCAGGGTCTACATTGATGACCAGGGTCTATAGGGACGACCAGGGTCTACATGATGACCAGGGTCTATAGGGATGACCAGGGTCTACATGATGACCAGGGTCTACAGGGACGACCAGGGTCTACATGATGACCAGGGTCTACATGATGACCAGGGTCTATAGGGATGACAAGGGTCTATAGTGATGACCAGGGTCTATAGGGACGACCAGGGTCTATAGGGATGACCAGGGTCTATAGTGATGACCAGGGTCTACATGATGACCAGGGTCTACATGATGACCAGGGTCTATAGGTATGACCAGGTTCTACATGATGACCAGGGTCTACATGATGACCAGGGTCTATAGGGATGACCAGGGTCTATAGGGATGACCAGGGTCTATAGGGATGACCAGGGTCTACATGATGACCAGGGACTATAGTGATGACCAGGGTCTACATTGATGACCAGGGACTATAGGGACGACCAGGGTCTACATGATGACCAGGGTCTATAGGGATGACCAGGGTCTATATGATGACCAGGGTCAACATGATGACCAGGGTCTATAGGGATGACCAGGGTCTATAGTGATGACCAGGGTCTACATTGATGACCAGGGACTATAGGGACGACCAGGGTCTACATGATGACCAGGGTCTATAGGGATGACCAGGTCTATATGATGACCAGGGTCAATATGATGACCAGGGTCTATACCAGGGATGACCAGGGTCTATAGGGATGACCAGGGTCTATAGGGACTGACCAGGGTCTACATGATGACCAGGGTCTATAGGGATGACCGAGGTCTATATGATGACCAGGGTCTACATGATGACCAGGGTCTACATTGATGACCATGGTCTATAGGGACGACCAGGGTCTACATGATGACCAAGGACTATAGTGATGACCAGGGTCTACATTGATGACCAGGGTCTATAGGGACGACCAGGGTCTACATGATGACCAGGGTCTATAGATGACCAGGGTCTACATGATGACCAGGGTCTACAGGGACGACCAGGGTCTACATGATGACCAGGGTCTACATGATGACCAGGGTCTATAGGGATGACAGGGTCTATAGTGATGACCAGGGTCTACATGATGACCAGGGTCTACATTGATGACCAGGGTCTATAGGGATGACCAGGGTCTACATGATGACCAGGGTCTACATGATGACCAGGGTCTACATGATGACCAGGGTCTACATTGATGACCAGGGTCTATAGGGATGACCAGGGTCTACATGATGACCAGGGTCTACATGATGACCAGGGTCTACATGATGACCAGGGTCTATAGGTATGACCAGGTTCTACATGATGACCAGGGTCTACATGATGACCAGGGTCTATAGGGATGACCAGGTTCTACATGATGACCAGGGTCTATAGGGATGACCAGGGTCTACATGATGACCAGGGTCTACATGATGACCAGGGTCTATAGGGATGACCAGGGTCTACATGATGACCAGGGTCTATAGGGACGACCAGGGTCTATAGGGATGACCAGGGTCTATAGGGATGACCAGGGTCTATAGGGACGACCAGGGTCTATAGGGATGACCAGGGACTATATGATGACCAGGGTCTACATGATGACCAGGGTCTACATGATGACCAGGGTCTATAGGGATGACCAGGGTCTACATGATGACCAGGGTCAACATGATGACCAGGGTCTATAGGGATGAGCAGGGTCTACATAGATGACCAGGGTCTATAGTGATGACCAGGGTCTACATTGATGACCAGGGTCTATATTGATGACCAGGGTCTATAGTGATGACCAGGGTCTATAGGGATGACCAGGGTCTATAGGGATGACCAGGGTCTACATGATGACCAGGGTCTACATGATGACCATATAGAGACTGTGTTATAACCATCTATATTATATAGAGACTGTGTTATAACATCTATATTATATAGAGACTGTGTTATAACCATCATATAGACTGTGTTTTATCCATCTATATTATATAGAGACTGTGTTATAACCATATATATTATATAGAGACTGTGTTATATCCATCTATATTATATAGAGACTGTGTTATATCCATCTATATTATATAGAGACTGTGTTATAACCATCTATATTATATAGAGACTGTGTTATAACCATCTATATTATATAGAGACTGTGTTATAACCATCTATATTATATAGAGACTGTGTTATAACCATCTATATTATATAGAGACTGTGTTTTATCCATCTATATTATATAGAGACTGTGTTATAACCATCATAGAGACTGTGTTATAACCATCTATATTATATAGAGACTGTGTTATAACCATCATAGAGACTGTGTTATAACCATCTATATTATATAGAGACTGTGTTATAACCATCATAGAGACTGTGTTATAACCATCTATATTATATAGAGACTGTGTTATATCCATCTATATTATATAGAGACTGTGTTATAACCATCTATATTATATAGAGACTGTGTTATAACCATCTATATTATATAGAGACTGTGTTATAACCATCTATATTATATAGAGACTGTGTTATATCCATCTATATTATATAGAGACTGTGTTATAACCATCTATATTATATAGAGACTGTGTTAAATCCATCTATATTATATAGAGACTATGTTATAACCATCTATATTATATAGAGACTGTGTTATAACCATCATAGAGACTGTTATAACCATCTATATTATATAGAGACTGTGTTTTATCCATCTATATTATATAGAGACTGTGTTATAACCATCATAGAGACTGTGTTTTATCCATCTATATTATATAGAGACTGTGTTATAACCGTTACATTTACATTTAAGTCATTTGGCAGATGCTCTTATCCAGAGCGACTTACAAATTGGTGAATTCACCTTATGACATCCAGTGGAACAGCCACTTTACAATAGTGCATCTAAATCATTTAAGGGGGGGTGAGAAGGATTACTTTGTCCTATCCTAGGTATTCCTTAAAGAGGTGGGTTTCAGGTGTCTCCAGAAGGTGGTGATTGACTCCGCTGTCCTGGCGTCGTGAGGAGATTGTTCCACCATTGGGGGGCCAGTGGAACAGCCACTTTTGACTGGGCTGAGCGGGAACTAAATTCCTCAGTGGTAGGGAGGCGAGCAGGCCAGAGGTGGATGAACGCAGTGCCCTTGTTTGGGTGTAGGGCCTGATCAGAGCCTGGAGGTACTGCGGTGCCGTTCCCCTCACAGCTCCGTAGGCAAGCACCATGGTCTTGTAGCGGATGCGAGCTTCAACTGGAAGCCAGTGGAGAGAGCGGAGGAGCGGGGTGACGTGAGAGAACTTGGGAAGGTTGAACACCAGACGGGCTGCGGCGTTCTGGATGAGTTGTAGGGGTTTAATGGCACAGGCAGGAGCCCAGCCAACAGCGAGTTGCAGTAATCCAGACGGGAGATGACAAGTGCCTGGATTAGGACCTGCGCCGCTTCCTGTGTGAGGCAGGGTCGTACTCTGCGGATGTTGTAGAGCATGAACCTACAGGAACGGGCCACCTTGATGTTATTTGAGAACGACAGGGTGTTGTCAGGATCACGCCAAGGTTCTTGGCGCTCTGGGAGGAGGACACAATGGAGTTGTCAACCGTGATGGCGAGATCATGGAGCGGGCAGTCCTTCCCCGGGAGGAAGAGCAGCTCCGTCTTGCCGAGGTTCAGCTTGAGGTGGTGATCCGTCATCCACACTGATATGTCTGCCAGACATGCAGAGATGCGGTCGCCACCTGGTCATCAGAAGGGGAAAGGAAGATTAATTGTGTGTCGTCTGCATAGCAATGATAGGAGAGACCATGTGAGGTTATGACAGAGCCAAGTGACTTGGTGTATAGCGAGAATAGGAGAGGGCCTAGAACAGAGCCCTGGGGGACACCAGTGGTGAGGCGCGTGGCGAGGAGACAGATTCTCGCCACGCCACCTGGTAGGAGCGACCTGTCAGGTAGGGCGCAATCCAAGCGTGGGCCGCGCCGGAGATGCCCAACTCGGAGAGGGTGGAGAGGAGGATCTGATGGTTCACAGTATCGAAGGCAGCCGATAGGTCTAGAAGGATGAGAGCAGAGGAGAGAGTTAGCTTTAGCAGTGCGGAGCGCCTCCGTGATACAGAGAGAGCAGTCTCAGTTGAATGACTAGTCTTGAAACCTGACTGATTTGGATCAAGAAGGTCATTCTGAGAGAGATAGCGGGAGAGCTGGCCAAGGACGGCACGTTCAAGAGTTTTGGAGAGAAAAGAAAGAAGGGATACTGGTCTGTAGTTGTTGACATCGGAGGGATCGAGTGTAGGTTTTTTCAGAAGGGGTGCAACTCTCGCTCTCTTGAAGACGGAAGGGACGTAGCCAGCGGTCAGGGATGAGTTGATGAGCGAGGTGAGGTAAGGGAGAAGGTCTCCGGAAATGGTCTGGAGAAGAGAGGAGGGGATAGGGTCAAGCGGGCAGGTTGTTGGGCGGCCGGCCGTCACAAGAAGCGAGATTTCATCTGGAGAGAGAGGGGAGAAAGAGGTCAGAGCACAGGGTAGGGCAGTGTGAGCAGAACCAGCGGTGTCGTTTGACTTAGCAAACGGATCGGATGTCGTCGACCTTCTTTTCAAAATGGTTGACGAAGTCATCTGCAGAGAGGGGGAGGGGGGGAGGATTCAGGAGGGAGGAGAAGGTGGCAAAGAGCTTCCTAGGGTTAGAGGCAGATGCTTGGAATTTAGAGTGGTAGAAAGTGGCTTTAGCAGCAGAGACAGAGGAGGAAAATGTAGAGAGGAGGGAGTGAAAGGATGCCAGGTCCGCAGGGAGGCGAGTTTTCCTCCATTTCCGCTCGGCTGCCCGGAGCCCTGTTCTGTGAGCTCGCAATGAGTCGTCGAGCCACGGAGCGGGAGGGGAGGACCGAGCCGGCCTGGAGGATAGGGGACATAGAGAGTCAAAGGATGCAGAAAGGGAAGAGAGGAGGGTTGAGGAGGCAGAATCAGGAGATAGGTTGGAGAAGGTTTGAGCAGAGGGAAGAGATGATAGGATGGAAGAGGAGAGAGTAGCGGGGAGAGAGAACGAAGGTTGGGACGGCGCGATACCATCCAAGTAGGGGCAGTGTGGGAAGTGTTGGATGAGAGCGAGAGGGAAAAGGATACAAGGTAGTGGTCGGAGACTTGGAGGGAGTTGCAATGAGGTTAGTGGAAGAACAGCATCTAGTAAAGATGAGGTCGAGCGTATTCATAGAGACTGTTTTATCCATCTATATTATATAGAGACTGTGTTATAACCATCTATATTATATAGAGACTGTG
>NC_088218.1:659299-689299 GCF_036934945.1 Oncorhynchus masou masou | reverse complement strand
AGAGGGAGGGGTGGATAGAGACAGGTGTGAGAAACAGGGGGGAGGGGAGGGGTGGATAGAGACAGGTGTGAGAAACAGGGGAGGGAGGGGTGGATAGAGACAGGTGTGAGAAACAGGGGGGAGGGGAGGGGTGGATAGAGACAGGTGTGAGAAACAGAGCGAGGGAGGGGTGGATAGAGACAGGTGTGAGAAACAGGGGGGAGGGGAGGGGTGGATAGAGACAGGTGTGAGAAACAGGGGGGAGGGGAGGGGTGGATAGAGACAGGTGTGAGAAACAGAGCGAGGGGTGGATAGAGACGGAGGGAATGTCACGTTCTGACCTTTTTTTGTTCTGTCTTTGTTTTCGGTTGGTCAGGGGAGTGAGTTGGGGTGGGTTGTCTCTGTTCGTTTTTCTATGTTGTGTTTTGCGTATGGCCTGGTATGGTTCAGAGGCAGGTGTCGTTAGTTGTCTCCGATTGAGAATCATACCTAGGTAGCCTTTTCCCACCTGGGTTTCGCGGTTGTTTTCTGTTGAGTGTTTGTTTCTGTACCAGACAGAACTGTTTCTGTTTTCGTTCGTTCACTTTGTTGTTTTTGTTCAGTTTTCATTTCCTTTATTAAAAAGATGGACACTTACCACGCTGCATTTTGGTCCTCCGATCCTTCCTACTCCTCATCCTCCTCAGAAGAGGAAGAGGAAGACTGTTACGGGGGAAGAGGTGGACACAGGGATTGAACCGTGGTTTCCCGCGGCGAGGTTTGTGACAAGTTGTTAACTTTATTTTTAATTGAATGGTTTTAAAATGCTGAGGCAGACTTGTAGAGCCAAGATTTAATTTTCTGACCACTTGAACTGGAAAACCTTGAGACTTTAGTCCTGACCTGCCTGAGAGATCCAGAGAACTTTAAACAACACTTTTTATGTAGAGTCACAATTACTGATGTCACAATTACTGATGTCATAATTACTGATGTCATAATTACTGATGTCACAATTACTGATGTCATAATTACTGATGTCATAATTACTGATGTCATTATTACTGATGTCATTATTACTGATGTCATTATTACTGATGTCACTATTACTGATGTCATTATTACTGATGTCATTATTACTGATGTCATTATTACTGATGTCATTATTACTGATGTCATTATTACTGATGTCATTATTACTGATGTCACAATTACTGATGTCATTATTACTGATGTCATAATTACTGATGTCATTATTACTGATGTCATAATTACTGATGTCATAGTTATTGTTACCTTGTTCTTCATGATGCTCTCTGCGCTTTTAATGGACCTCTGAGACTATCACAGTGCAGGTGCATTTATATGGAGACTTGATTACACACAGGTGGATTGTATTTATCATCATTAGTCATTTAGGTCAACATTGGAACATTCAGAGATCCTCACTGAACTTCTGGAGAGAGTTTGCTGCACTGAAAGTAAAGGGGCTGAATAATTTTGCACGCCCAATTTTTCAGTTTTTGATTTGTTAAAAAAAGTTTGAAATATCCAATAAATGTCGTTCCACTTCATGCTTGTGTCCCACTTGTTGTTGATTCTTCACAAAAAAATACAGTTTTATATCTTTATGTTTGAAGCCTGAAATGTGGCAAAAGGTCGCAAAGTTCAAGGGGGCCGAATACTTTCGCAAGGCACTGTATAAACCTATTCTTAGTTAAGAGGTCACGAGGTCAGTAGAAACCTCATATATAAACCTATTATTAGATAAGAGGTCACGAGGTCAGTAGAAACCTCATATATAAACCTATTATTAGTTAAGAGGTCACGAGGTCAGTAGAAACCTCATATATATATAAACCTATTCTTAGATAAGAGGTCACGAGGTCAGTAGAAACCTCATATATAAACCTATCATTAGTTAAGAGGTCACGAGGTCAGTAGAAACCTCATATATAAACCTATTATTAGTTAAGAGGTCACGAGGTCAGCAGAAACCTCATATATATAAACCTATTCTTAGTTAAGAGGTCACGAGGTCAGTAGAAACCTCATATATATATAAACCTATTAATAGTTAAGAGGTCACGAGGTCAGTAGAAACCTCATATATATAAACCTATTATTAGTTAAGAGGTCACGAGGTCAGTAGAAACCTCATATATATAAACCTATTCTTAGATAAGAGGTCACGAGGTCAGTAGAAACCTCATATATAAACCTATTCTTAGTTAAGAGGTCACGAGGTCAGTAGAAACCTCATATATATAAACCTATTCTTAGATAAGAGGTCACGAGGTCAGTAGAAACCTCATATATAAACCTATTATTAGATAAGAGGTCACGAGGTCAGTAGAAACCTCATATATAAACCTATCATTAGTTAAGAGGTCACGAGGTCAGTAGAAACCTCATATATATAAACCTATTATTAGATAAGAGGTCACGAGGTCAGTAGAAACCTCATATATATAAACCTATCATTAGTTAAGAGGTCACGAGGTCAGTAGAAACCTCATATATAAACCTATTATTAGATAAGAGGTCACGAGGTCAGTAGAAACCTCATATATAAACCTATTATTAGTTAAGAGGTCACGAGGTCAGTAGAAACCTCATATATATAAACCTATTATTAGTTAAGAGGTCACGAGGTCAGTAGAAACCTCATATATATATATAAACCTATCATTAGTTAAGAGGTCACGAGGTCAATAGAAACCTCATATATATAAACCTATTATTAGTTAAGAGGTCACGAGGTCAGTAGAAACCTCATATATATAAACCTATTATTAGATAAGAGGTCACGAGGTCAATAGAAACCTCATATATATATAAACCTATTATTAGTTAAGAGGTCACGAGGTCAATAGAAACCTCATATATATAAACCTATTATTAGATAAGAGGTCACGAGGTCAATAGAAACCTCATATATAAACCTATTATTAGTTAAGAGGTCACGAGGTCAGTAGAAACCTCATATATAAACCTATCATTAGTTAAGAGGTCACGAGGTCAGTAGAAACCTCATATATATAAACCTATTATTAGATAAGAGGTCACGAGGTCAGTAGAAACCTCATATATAAACCTATTAATAGTTAAGAGGTCACGAGGTCAGTAGAAACCTCATATATATATAAACCTATTCTTAGATAAGAGGTCACGAGGTCAGTAGAAACCTCATATGTAAACCTATTATTAGTTAAGAGGTCACGAGGTCAGTAGAAACCTCATATATATTAAACCTATTAATAGTTAAGAGGTCACGAGGTCAGTAGAAACCTCATATATATAAACCTATTAATAGTTAAGAGGTCACGAGGTCAATAGAAACCTCATATATATAAACCTATTAATAGTTAAGAGGTCACGAGGTCAGTAGAAACCTCATATATATAAACCTATTATTAGTTAAGAGGTCACGAGGTCAGTAGAAACCTCATATATATAAACCTATCATTAGTTAAGAGGTCACGAGGTCAGTAGAAACCTCATATATATAAACCTATTCTTATTTAAGAGGTCACGAGGTCAGTAGAAACCTCATATATTAAACCTATTAATAGTTAAGAGGTCACGAGGTCAGTAGAAACCTCATATATATATAAACCTATTCTTAGTTAAGAGGTCACGAGGTCAGTAGAAACCTCATATATATATATAAACCTATCATTAGTTAAGAGGTCACGAGGTCAGTAGAAACCTCATATATATAAACCTATTAATAGATAAGAGGTCACAAGGTCAGTAGAAACCTCATATATATAAACCTATTAATAGTTAAGAGGTCACGAGGTCAGTAGAAACCTCATATATATAAACCTATTCTTAGTTAAGAGGTCACGAGGTCAGTAGAAACCTCATATATATATATAAACCTATCATTAGTTAAGAGGTCACGAGGTCAGTAGAAACCTCATATATATAAACCTATTAATAGATAAGAGGTCACAAGGTCAGTAGAAACCTCATATATATAAACCTATTAATAGTTAAGAGGTCACGAGGTCAGTAGAAACCTCATATATATAAACCTATTCTTAGTTAAGAGGTCACGAGGTCAGTAGAAACCTCATATATATATATAAACCTATCATTAGTTAAGAGGTCACGAGGTCAGTAGAAACCTCATATATATAAACCTATTATTAGTTAAGAGGTCACGAGGTCAGTAGAAACCTCATATATAAACCTATCATTAGTTAAGAGGTCACGAGGTCAGTAGAAACCTCATATATTAAACCTATTATTAGTTAAGAGGTCACGAGGTCAGTAGAAACATCATGCAGACTGATAGTTTACTCCTCTCCATATCTCCTCTAATAATACAAATCTATCAACTAATAAAGATCGTTGAGGTCACACTAATCAATACTATAGCCTCAGGCTTGGGGTCAGAGGTTAAGTGTCGAGTCTTAACGTGACCTCTGACACATCGTTAAATTGTCCGTTTTCAACCGCAGTTAGGAATTGTCACAGCGCCGGCACAATCTCCATGGTATTACCGAGAGACCGCAAATCAGTAGGCTAATCAATACGGAGACGGGGGGAGACGGAGACGGGGGGAGATGGAGACGGAGGGAGACGGAGACGGAGGCAGACGGAGACAGGGGGAGACGGAGACGGAGACGGGGGAGACGGAGACGGGGGGAGACGGGGGAGACGGAGACAGAAGATGGAGACGGAGGGGAGATGGAGACGGGGGAGACGGAGACGGAGGGAGACGGAGACAGGGGGAGACGGAGACAGAAGAGACGGGGAGACGGAGACGGGGAGACGGGGGAGACGGAGGAAGATGGAGACGGAGGGAGATGGAGACGGGGGAGACGGAGACGGAGGGAGACGGAGACAGGGGAGACGGAGACGGAGACGGGGGGAGACGGAGACGGGGGGAGACGGGGGAGACGGAGGGAGATGGAGACGGGGGAGACGGAGACGGAGAAGGAGACGGGGGGAGACGGAGACGGGAGGAGACGGAGACGGGGGGAGATGGAGACGGGGAGACGGAGACGGGGAGGGAGACAGAGACGGAGGCAGGGAGACGGGACAGAGACGGAGGGAGATGGAGACGGGGAGACGGAGACGGAGAAGGAGACGGGGGAGACGGAGACGGAGACGAGACGGAGACGAGGGGACGGGAGACGGAGGGAGACGGAGAGAGGGGAGACGGAGACGGGGGAGACGGAGATGGAGGAGACGGAGAGACGGAGACAGGGGAGATGGAGACGGAGGAGACGGAGACGGGGGGAGACGGAGACGGGGGAGACGAGACGGAGATGGGGAGGAGACGAAGACGGAGGGAGACGGAGACGGAGACAGGGGAGATGGAGATGGGGGGGAGATGGAGACGGAGACGGAGGGAGACGGAGATGGAGAGGAGACGGAGACGGAGACAGGGGGAGATGGAGACGGAGACAGGGGACGGAGATGGAGACGGGGAGACGGAGACGGGGGAGATGGAGACGGAGGAGACGGAGACGGGGGAGACGGAGACGGGGAGACGGGAGATGGGGGAGACGAAGGAGACGGAGGGAGACGGAGACGGAGACAGGGGGGGAGATGGAGATGGGGGAGATGGAGACGGAGACGGAGGGAGACGGAGACGGGGGGAGACGGAGACGGGGAGAGACGGAGACGGGGGAGGAGGAGGAGAGGAGAGAGAGAGAGAGGGGTGTGGAGAGAGAGAGACAGGAGAGAGAGAGAGAGACAGAGAGAGAGACAGAGAGAGAGAGAGAGGAGGGTGTGTGGAGAGAGAGACAGAGAGACAGAGAGAGAGAGAGGAGAGAGAGGGTGTGTGAGAGAGGGAGAGAGAGAGAGAGGAGACAGAGAGAGACAGAGACAGAGAGAGAGAGAGAGAGAGAGACAGAGAGAGAGAGAGAGAGAGGGTGTGTGTGAGAGAGAGACAGAGAGACAGAGAGAGAGAGAGAGAGAGAGAGGGTGTGTGAGAGAGAGAGAGAGGGGGAGAGAGAGGCAGAGAGGAGACAGAGACAGAGACAGAGAGAGAGAGAGAGAGACAGAGAGGGTGTGTGTGAGAGAGAGAGACAGACAGAGAGGGTGTGTGAGAGAGAGAGAGAGACGGAGACAGAGAGAGAGAGAGAGAGAGAGAGAGAGAGAGAGAGAGAGAGACAGAGAGAGAGGGGTGTGTGAGAGAGAGAGAGAGACAGAGAGAGAGAGAGAGAGAGAGAGACAGAGAGAGGGGTGTGTGTGAGAGAGAGAGAGACAGAGACAGAGAGAGAGAGAGAGAGAGAGAGGGGGAGAGCGGGAGAGAGAGAGAGAGATTCAGAGAGAGAGAGAGAGAGAGAGAGAGACAGAGAGAGAGGGTGTGTGTGAGAGAGAGAGAGAGACAGAGACAGAGAGAGAGAGAGAGAGGGGGGGAGAGCGAGAGAGAGAGAGAGAGAGATTCAGAGAGAGAGAGAGAGAGAGAGAGAGAAATTAGGTGTAGTGTACAGTAATATTGAGTTATTGCATTGTGATTAGTTTAGCTAGGTACAGTAGCAGTGTTGCAAGGCCATAGGACAGAGGGATTGATGGAGAGAGGAGAAGAAAGGGGTGGGTGGAGAGAGAGAGGAAGAGGCTGATGAAGAACAGAGAGATGGATGGAGAGAGAGAGGAAGAGAGGGATGGAGAACAGAGAGATGGATGGAGAGAGAGAGGAAGAGACTGAAGGAGAACAGAGAGATGGATGGAGAGAGAGAGAGGAAGAGACTGAAGGAGAACAGAGAGATGGATGGAGAGAGAGAGAGGAAGAGAGGGATGGAGAACAGAGAGATGGATGGAGAGAGAGAGGAAGAGACTGAAGGAGAACAGAGAGATGGATGGAGAGAGAGAGAGGAAGAGACTGAAGGAGAACAGAGAGATGGATGGAGAGAGAGAGGAAGAGACTGAAGGAGAACAGAGAGAGCAGGAACAGTATTGTAACATTGTAACTAGGATCAGTATTGGAGTCCAGTTGGCCACCAGACAGATGGACTGACAGTAGAAGAGACAGAGATGGACAACAGACAATGGGGGAGTGATGTCTACTGCAAGGGAAACAGTGACTTCCTGTTGGAGCCACGGGATTAAATCAAGGAGAACAGGCTTCTATAAGGGAAACAGTGACTTCCTGTTGGAGCCACGGGATTAAATCAAGGAGAACAGGCCTCTATAAGGGAAACAGTGACTTCCTGTTGGAGCCACGGGATTAAATCAAGGAGAACAGGCCTCTATAAGGGAAACAGTGACTTCCTGTTGGAGCCACGGGATTAAATCAAGGAGAACAGGCTTCTATAAGGGAAACAGTGACTTCCTGTTGGAGCCACGGGATTAAATCAAGGAGAACAGGCCTCTATAAGGGAAACAGTGACTTCCTGTAGGAGCCACGGGATTAAATCAAGGAGAACAGGCTTCTATAGGAGCCAAGGGCTTAAATCAAGGAGAACAGGCTTCTATAGGAGCCACGGGATTAAATCAAGGAGAACAGGCTTCTATAAGGGAAACAGTGACTTCCTGTTGGAGCCACGGGATTAAATCAAGGAGAACAGGCCTCTATAAGGGAAACAGTGACTTCCTGTTGGAGCCACGGGATTAAATCAAGGAGAACAGGCCTCTATAAGGGAAACAGTGACTTCCTGTAGGAGCCACGGGATTAAATCAAGGAGAACAGGCTTCTATAGGAGCCAAGGGCTTAAATCAAGGAGAACATGCTTCTATAGGAGCCAAGGGCTTAACTCAAGGAGAACAGGCTTCTATAGGAGCCAAGGGCTTGAATTAATGAGAACAGGCTTCTATAGGAGCCAAGGGCTTAAATCAAGGAGAACAGGCTTCTATAGGAGCCAAGGGCTTAAATCAAGGAGAACAGGCTTCTATAGGAGCCAAGGGCTTAAATCAAGGAGAACAGGCTTCTATAGGAGCCAAGGGCTTAACTCAAGGAGAACAGGCTTCTATAGGAGCCAAGGGCTTAACTCAAGGAGAACAGGCTTCTATAGGAGCCAAGGGCTTAAATCCGGGAGAACAGGCTTCTATAGGAGCCAAGGGCTTAAATCAGGGAGAACAGGCTTCTATAGGAGCCAAGTGCTTAAATCCGGGAGAACAGGCTTCTATAGGAGCCAAGGGCTTAACTCAAGGAGAACAGGCTTCTATAGGAGCCAAGGGCTTCACTCAGGGAGAACAGGCTTCTATAGGAGCCAAGGGCTTAAATCAGGGAGAACAGGCTTCTATAGGAGCCAAGTGCTTAAATCCGGGAGAACAGGCTTCTATAGGAGCCAAGGGCTTAACTCAAGGAGAACAGGCTTCTATAGGAGCCAAGGGCTTAAATCAGGGAGAACAGGCTTCTATAAGGGAAACAGTGACTTCCTGTAGGAGCCAAGGGCTTATATCAAGGAGAACAGGCTTCTATAGGAGCCAAGGGCTTAAATCAAGGAGAACAGGCTTCTATAGGAGCCAAGGGCTTAACTCAAGGAGAACAGGCTTCTATAGGAGCCAAGGGCTTAACTCAAGGATAACAGGCTTCTATAGGAGCCAAGGGCTTAAATCAAGGAGAACAGGCTTCTATAGGAGCCAAGGGCTTAAATCAAGGATAACAGGCTTCTATAGGAGCCAAGGGCTTAAATCAAGGAGAACAGGCTTCTATAGGAGCCAAGGGCTTAAATCAAGGAGAACAGGCTTCTATAGGAGCCAAGGGCTTAAATCAATGAGAACAGGCTTCTATAGGAGCCAAGGGCTTAACTCAATGAGAACAGGCTTCTATAGGAGCCAAGGGCTTAAATCAAGGAGAACAGGCTTCTATAGGAGCCAAGGGCTTAAATCAAGGATAACAGGCTTCTATAGGAGCCAAGGGCTTAAATCAAGGAGAACAGGCTTCTATAGGAGCCAAGGGCTTAAATCAAGGAGAACAGGCTTTGTTTAGGAGCCAAGGGCTTAAATCAAGGAGAACAGGCTTCTATAGGAGCCAAGGGCTTAGATCAAGGAGAACAGGCTTCTATAGGAGCCAAGGGCTTAAATCAAGGAGAACAGGCTTCTATAGGAGCCAAGGGCTTAAATCAAGGAGAACAGGCTTCTATAGGAGCCAAGGGCTTAGATCAAGGAGAACAGGCTTCTATAGGAGCCAAGGGCTTAACTCAAGGAGAACAGGCTTCTATAGGAACCAAGGGCTTATATCAAGGAGAACAGGCTTCTATAGGAGCCAAGGGCTTAAATCAAGGAGAACAAGCTTCTATAGGAGCCAAGGGCTTAACTCAAGGAGAACAAGCTTCTATAGGAGCCAAGGGCTTAAATCAAGGAGAACAGGCTTCTATAGGAGCCAAGGGCTTAAATCAGGGAGAACAGGCTTCTATAAGGGAAACAGTGACTTCCTGTAGGAGCCAAGGGCTTATATCAAGGAGAACAGGCTTCTATAGGAGCCAAGGGCTTAAATCAAGGATAACAGTGACTTCCTGTAGGAGCCAAGGGCTTATATCAAGGAGAACAGGCTTCTATAGGAGCCAAGGGCTTAAATCAAGGAGAACAGGCTTCTATAGGAACCAAGGGCTTAAATCAAGGAGAACAGGCTTCTATAGGAGCCAAGGGCTTAAATCAAGGAGAACAGGCTTCTATAGGAGCCAAGGGCTTAAATCAAGGAGAACAGGCTTCTATAGGAGCCAAGGGCTTGAATTAATGAGAACAGGCTTCTATAGGAGCCAAGGGCTTAAATCAAGGAGAACAGGCTTCTATAGGAGCCAAGGGCTTAAATCAAGGAGAACAGGCTTCTATAGGAACCAAGGGCTCATATCAAGGAGAACAGGCTTCTATAGGAACCAAGGGCTTAACTCAAGGAGAACAGGCTTCTATAGGAGCCAAGGGCTTAACTCAAGGAGAACAGGCTTCTATAGGAGCCAAGGGCTTAAATCAAGGAGAACAGGCTTCTATAGGAGCCAAGGGCTTAACTCAAGGAGAACAGCTTTCCATCTCTCTGGGTTGTTCCTCCATGTTTCTCCAGACCACACCAGTTGAAGCCGCTCTCAGACATTTCTGCCTGGGAAACATTAATCAAAAAATAGTTTTTAAATCCATTGTATTAGATTCATGATGGTCTGTGAGATCTGTTGGCTGTCTTGTCTCTCCGTCAGTGACCCGGAGGACATAACTGGGTAGAATGAACCACAGCGCCCTCCAGTGTTCAGACAAACTATTACGTCATAGTTTGTCCTCCATAATGTGAAACGTGTTATAATATTCATTTAAGTAAAGAATTCAAAGCCAACCCGATGTCAGGAACCGAAACGTCATTGTAGACGTCATGACAGGCTTTTTGTTTACTTTTTTCTCTACTGTATTATTGACTGTATGTTTGTTTATTCCATGTGTAACTCTGTGTTGTTGTTGTTTGTATGTTTGTTTTACTCCATGTGTAACTCTGTGTTGTTTGTATATGTTTGTTTACTCCATGTGTAATGTCAGTTAAGAACAAATTCTTATTTTCAATGACGGCCTAGGAACAGTGGGTTAACTGCCTGTTCAGGGGCAGAACGACAGATTAGTACCTTGTCAGCTCGGGGATTTGAACTCGCAACCTTCCGGTTACTAGTCCAACGTTCTAATTAATACGTCATTGTAAATGTCATTATTCAAAAAGGACAATCTCGGATTCAAACAAAACAATAACAAACACGGATGTACCAATCCCAGATTGCCCCTTCAAGTCATTCTGGTGTCAAGGATTCATAATGGAGGAATTGATGACGAGGCTGTGGGTGGAGCTGATGACGCCACGGCGACAGACAGAAGGACATTATGGTCTGGTGACCAGGGTCAGAGTAAGACAGGACACGCGGGATGTGACTTATTCACGTTGTTTCCCTGCTCCCAGTAACAGGACCCAATAGACCCAGTAGCAGGTCCTTGTAAAACTCCCTCCTGTCAGCCTCCATGCAGAGATTGATGGAGAGTTTTGAACCCCATTAAGACACACAACAACAAAAGAAGGGGTCATTTTGGCTCCGTTGGCTCAACAATTACCACAGTTTCTCATAACCCTGCTGTTGACTGGTGGGCTGACAGGGAAACTAATCCTCACACAGACACTAATTCCTTATAAACACTGTTGTATTTACGTGAAAACATGTGATGCCTGATCGTCCCCCCCCACCTCGCATGATTCTGGCAGGGGAACGTTGATGATTTAGGGCCACTACTCCTGTCTCAAACTGTGTCAGCTCTGCTGCGGGGCCGAGGCTGTGTGTGAGTGTGTGTGTGTGTGTGAGTGTGTGTGTGAGTGTGTGAGTGTGTGTGCTGCGGGGCCAAGGCTGTGTGTGAGTGTGTGTGTGTGTGTGTGTGTGTGTGAGTGAGTGTGTGTGCTGCGGGGCCAAGGCTGTGTGTGTGTGTGTGCTGCGGGGCCAAGTCTGTGTGTGTTTGTGTATGTGTATGTGTGTCTGTGTATGTGTGTGTGCTCGCTGCGGGGCAGAGGCTGTGTGTGTTCGCTGCGAGGCTGTGTGTGTTTGTGTATGTGTGTCTGTGTATGTGTGTGTGTGTGTGCTCGCTGCGGGGCCAAGGCTGTGTGTGTTTGTGTATGTGTGTTCGTGTATGTGTGTGTGTGCTCGCTGCGGGGCCAAGGCTGTGTGTGTTTGTGTATGTGTGTCTGTGTATGTGTGTGTGTGTGTGCTCGCTGCGGGGCAGAGGCTGTGTGTGTTTGTGTATGTGTGTTCGTGTGTGTGTGTGTATGTGTGTGCTGCGGGGCAGAGGCTGTTTGTGTTTGTGTGTGCTCACTGCGGGGCCGAGGCTGTGTGTGTGTGTATGTATGTGTGTGTGTGCGCGTTGCGGGGCCGAGGCTGTGTGTGTGTGTGTGTGTGTATGTATGTATGTGTGTGTGCGCGCGCTGCGGGGCCGAGGCTGTGTGTGTGTGTGTGTTTGTGTGTGTGTGCGGGGCTCTGCTTGTTAAAGGATGGTGGGATATAAATACTAAATTAATCATGTTTTGGCTCAACTTGCGGGGCCTCTTGCTGAAATGTGCTTGTGGAGGCCCGCGATAACATCAAATATTAACAGCTATGTTTCCCTGACAACTGGCAGGAGGATGAGGAGGGGCCTCCTTCCTCGTGGCATCAGGGAGCTTCCATATGTTGGTTTGACTTCTTTCTCCAAAACAGATGCAATTCATTCATTGATAAGCAAAAAAACAAAACAAAAATCCAGTCTTGTGCATGGTGATGCTGTTATTCAAATGACTGTGAATAAATACATTGGAAAGATGCCTGATGTAACTGTAGCCCAGTGTGATGCCTGATGTGACTGTAGCCCAGTGTGATGCCTGATGTGACTGTAGCCCAGTGTGATGCCTGATGTGACTGTAGCCCAGTGTGATGCCTGATGTGACTGTAGCCCAGTGTGATGCCTGATGTGACTGTAGCCCAGTGTAAAGTGTGATGCCTGATGTGACTGTAGCCCAGTGTAAAGTGTGATGCCTGATGTGACTGTAGCCCAGTGTAAAGTGTGATGCCTGATGTGACTGTAGCCCAGTGTGATGCCTGATGTGACTGTAGCCCAGTGTAAAGTGTGATGCCTGATGTGACTGTAGCCCAGTGTAAAGTGTGATGCCTGATGTGACTCTGTGTAAAGTGTGATGCCTGATGTGACTCCTTAGCCCAGTGTAAAGTGTGATGCCTGATGTGACTCCTTAGCCCAGTGTAAAGTGTGATGCCTGATGTGAAAAAGCCCAGTGTAAGTGTGATGCCTGATGTGACTGTAGCCCAGTGTGATGCCTGATGTGACTGTAGCCCAGTGTAAAGTGTGATGCCTGATGTGACTGTAGCCCAGTGTAAAGTGTGATGCCTGATGTGACTGTAGCCCAGTGTAAAGTGTGATGCCTGATGTGACTGTAGCCCAGTGTAAAGTGTGATGCCTGATGTGACTGTATCCCAGTGTAAAGTGTGATGCCTGATGTGACTGTAGCACAGTGTGATGCCTGATGTGACTGTGGCCCAGTGTGATGCCTGATGTGACTCTGTAGCCCAGTGTGATGCCTGATGTGACTGTAGCCCAGTGTGATGCCTGATGTGACTGTAGCCCAGTGTGATGCCTGATGTGACTGTAGCCCAGTGGAAAGTGAGATGCCTGATGTGACTGTAGCCCAGTGTGATGCCTGATGTGACTGTAGCCCAGTGTGATGCCTGATGTGACTGTAGCCCAGTGTGATGCCTGATGTGACTGTAGCCCAGTGTGATGCCTGATGTGACTGTAGCACAGTGTGATGCCTGATGTGACTGTAGCACAGTGTGATGCCTGATGTGACTGTAGCCCAGTGTGATGCCTGATGTGACTGTAGCCCAGTGTGATGCCTGATGTGACTGTAGCCCAGTGTAAAGTGTGATGCCTGATGTGACTGTAGCCCAGTGTGATGCCTGATGTGACTGTAGCCCAGTGTGATGCCTGATGTGACTGTAGCCCAGTGTGATGCCTGATGTGACTGTAGCCCAGTGTGATGCCTGATGTGACTGTAGCCCAGTGTAAAGTGTGATGCCTGATGTGACTGTAGCCCAGTGTGATGCCTGAAGTGACTGTAGCCCAGTGTAAAGTGTGATGCCTGATGTGACTGTAGCCCAGTGTGATGCCTGATGTGACTGTAGCCCAGTGTAAAGTGTGATGCCTGATGTGACTGTAGCCCAGTGTGATGCCTGATGTGACTGTAGCCCAGTGTGATGCCTGATGTGACTGTAGCCCAGTGTGATGCCTGATGTGACTGTAGCCCAGTGTGATGCCTGATGTGACTGTAGCCCAGTGTAAAGTGTGATGCCTGATGTGACTGTAGCCCAGTGTAAAGTGTGATGCCTGATGTGACTGTAGCCCAGTGTGATGCCTGATGTGACTGTAGCCCAGTGTAAAGTGTGATGCCTGATGTGACTGTAGCCCAGTGTAAAGTGAGATGCCTGATGTGACTCTGTGTAAAGTGTGATGCCTGATGTGACTCCTTAGCCCAGTGTAAAGTGTGATGCCTGATGTGACTCCTTAGCCCAGTGTAAAGTGTGATGCCTGATGTGAAAAAGCCCAGTGTAAAGTGTGATGCCTGATGTGACTGTAGCCCAGTGTGATGCCTGATGTGACTGTAGCCCAGTGTAAAGTGTGATGCCTGATGTGACTGTAGCCCAGTGTAAAGTGTGATGCCTGATGTGACTGTAGCCCAGTGTAAAGTGTGATGCCTGATGTGACTGTATCCCAGTGTAAAGTGTGATGCCTGATGTGACTGTAGCACAGTGTGATGCCTGATGTGACTGTGGCCCAGTGTGATGCCTGATGTGACTCTGTAGCCCAGTGTGATGCCTGATGTGACTGTAGCCCAGTGTGATGCCTGATGTGACTGTAGCCCAGTGTGATGCCTGATGTGACTGTAGCCCAGTGGAAAGTGAATGTGACTGTAGCCCAGTGTGATGCCTGATGTGACTGTAGCCCAGTGTGATGCCTGATGTGACTGTAGCCCAGTGTGATGCCTGATGTGACTGTAGCACAGTGTGATGCCTGATGTGACTGTAGCACAGTGTGATGCCTGATGTGACTGTAGCCCAGTGTGATGCCTGATGTGACTGTAGCCCAGTGTGATGCCTGATGTGACTGTAGCCCAGTGTGATGCCTGATGTGACTGTGATGCCTGTGTAAAGTGTGATGCCTGATGTGACTGTAGCCCAGTGTGATGCCTGATGTGACTGTAGCCCAGTGTGATGCCTGATGTGACTGTAGCCCAGTGTAAAGTGTGATGCCTGATGTGACTGTAGCCCAGTGTGATGCCTGATGTGACTGTAAAGTGTGATGCCTGATGTGACTGTAGCCCAGTGTGATGCCTGATGTGACTGTAGCCCAGTGTAAAGTGTGATGCCTGATGTGACTGTAGCCCAGTGTGATGCCTGATGTGACTGTAGCCCAGTGTAAAGTGTGATGCCTGATGTGACTGTAGCCCAGTGTGATGCCTGATGTGACTGTAGCCCAGTGTGATGCCTGATGTGACTGTAGCCCAGTGTAAAGTGTGATGCCTGATGTGACTGTAGCCCAGTGTGATGCCTGATGTGACTGTAGCCCAGTGTAAAGTGTGATGCCTGATGTGACTGTAGCCCAGTGTGATGCCTGATGTGACTGTAGCCCAGTGTGATGCCTGATGTGACTGTAGCCCAGTGTGATGCCTGATGTGACTGTAGCCCAGTGTAAAGTGTGATGCCTGATGTGACTGTAGCCCAGTGTGATGACCTGATGTGACTGTAGCCCAGTGTAAAGTGTGATGCCTGATGTGACTGTAGCCCAGTGTGATGCCTGATGTGACTGTAGCCCAGTGTGATGCCTGATGTGACTGTAGCCCAGTGTAAAGTGTGATGCCTGATGTGACTGTAGCCCAGTGTGATGCCTGATGTGACTGTAGCCCAGTGTGATGCCTGATGTGACTGTAGCCCAGTGTGATGCCTGATGTGACTGTAGCCCAGTGTGATGCCTGATGTGACTGTAGCACAGTGTGATGCCTGATGTGACTGTAGCCCAGTGTGATGCCTGATGTGACTGTAGCCCTGTGTGATGCCTGATGTGACTGTAGCACAGTGTGATGCCTGATGTGACTGTAGCCCAGTGTGATGCCTGATGTGACTGTAGCCCAGTGTAAAGTGTGATGCCTGATGTGACTGTAGCCCAGTGTAAAGTGTGATGCCTGATGTGACTGTAGCCCAGTGCGATGCCTGATGTGACTGTGGCCCAGTGGAAAGTGTGATGCCTGATGTGACTGTAGCCCAGTGTAAAGTGTGATGCCTGATGTGACTGTAGCCCAGTGTGATGCCTGATGTGACTGTAGCCCAGTGTAAAGTGTGATGCCTGATGTGACTGTAGCCCAGTGTAAAGTGTGATGCCTGATGTGACTGTAGCCCAGTGGAAAATGTGATGCCTGATGTGACTGTAGCCCAGTGTAAAGTGAGATGCCTGATGTGACTGTAGCCCAGTGTGATGCCTGATGTGACTGTAGCCCTGTGTAAAGTCTGATGCCTGATGTTACTCTGTGGCCCAGGGTAAAGTGTGATGCCTGATGTGACTGTAGCCCAGTGAGATGCCTGATGTGACTCTAGAGCCCTGTGTAAAGTGTGATGCCTGATGTGACTGTAGCCCAGTGAGATGCCTGATGTGACTCTAGAGCCCTGTGTAAAGTGTGATGCCCATAGGAAAGCACAATATATATGGAATAGGGTTCTGTTTGAAACACACCCTTACACTCATCACAATATTCAGGTCCACCAGTCTTGTGCACAGTGATCAGTCTGGAAGCTTGTTATGATATATAGTACCTGTTTTAAAAGTCTGGACACATCTACTCAATCAAGTTTTTTTTTTTTTTTTTTTACTATTTTCTACATTGTAGAATAATAGTGAAGACATCAAACTATGAAATAACACATATGGAATCATGTAGTAACCCAACGTGTGTTAAACAAATCTAAATATATTTAGGATTTTCTTCAGTTGCCACCCTTTGCCTTGATGACAACTTTGCACACTCTTGACATTCTCTCAACCAGCTTCACCTGGAATGCTTTTCCAACAGTCTTGAAGGAGTTCCCACATATGCTGAGAACTTGTTGGCTGCTCTTCCGTTAACTCTACGGTCCAACTCATCCCAAACCATCTCAAGTGGGTTGAGATCGGGGGATTGTGGAGGCCAGGTCATCTGATGCAGCACTCCATCACTCTCCTTCTTGGTTAAATAGTCCTCACACCGCCTGGAGGTGTGTTGGGTCATTTTTATTATCTATTCATCGAACCTGGCAAGTCAGTTAAGAACAAATTATTTTTTACAATGACAGCCTACAAGGCGGCAAAAGGCCTCCAGCAGGGACAGAGGCTGGGATTAGTAGTGCACACTATTTGGGATACTACCTTTGTGAATAAGGACCCTGGTCTGTAGCTCTGTGAATAAGGACCCTGGTCTGTAGCTCTGTGAATAAGGACCCTGGTCTGTAGCTCTGTGAATAAGGACCCTGGTCTGTAGCTCTGTGAATAAGGACCCTGGTCTGTAGCTCTGTGAATAAGGACCCTGGTCTGTAGCTCTGTGAATAAGGACCCTGGTCTGTAGCTCTGTGAATAAGGACCCTGGTCTGTAGCTCTGTGAATAAGGACCCTGGTCTGTAGCTCTGTGAATAAGGACCCTGGTCTGTAGCTCTGTGAATAAGGACCCTGGTCTGTAGCTCTGTGAATAGGGACCCTGGTCTGTAGCTCTGTGAATAGGGACCCTGGTCTGTAGCTCTGTGAATAAGGACCCTGGTCTGTAGCTCTGTGAATAAGGACCCTGGTCTGTAGCTCTGTGAATAAGGACCCTGGTCTGTAGCTCTGTGAATAAGGACCCTGGTCTGTAGCTCTGTGAATAAGGACCCTGGTCTGTAGCTCTGTGAATAAGGACCCTGGTCTGACCCTGGTCTGTAGCTCTGTGAATAAGGACCCTGGTCTGTAGCTCTGTGAATAGGGACCCTGGTCTGTAGCTCTGTGAATAGGGACCCTGGTCTGTAGCTCTGTGAATAAGGACCCTGGTCTGTAGCTCTGTGAATAAGGACCCTGGTCTGTAGCTCTGTGAATAAGGACCCTGGTCTGTAGCTCTGTGAATAAGGACCCTGGTCTGTAGCTCTGTGAATAAGGACCCTGGTCTGTAGCTCTGTGAATAAGGACCCTGGTCTGTAGCTCTGTGAATAAGGACCCTGGTCTGTAGCTCTGTGAATAAGGACCCTGGTCTGTAGCTTTGCTAGTTCTGTCAAGTCTGAATGAGGCTGCTCCTCCATGGTAACAGTAGACCAATGAGGCTGCTCCTCCATGGTAACAGTAGACCAATGAGGCTGCTCCTCCATGGTAACAGTCGGCCAATGAGGCTGCTCCTCCATGGTAACAGTCGGCCAATGAGGCTGCTCCTCCATGGTAACAGTAGACCAATGAGGCTGCTCCTCCATGGTAACAGTCGGCCAATGAGGCTGCTCCTCCATGGTAACAGTCGGCCAATGAGGTTGCCCATCCATGGTAACAGATGACCAATGAGGCTGCTCCTCCACGGTAACAGTGGGCCAATGAGGCTGCTCCTCCATGGTAACAGTCGGCCAATGAGGTTGCCCATCCACGGTAACAGATGACCAATGAGGCTGCTCCTCCATGGTAACAGTCGGCCAATGAGGCTGCTCCTCCATGGTAACAGTCGGCCAATGAGGCTGCTCCTCCATGGTAACAGTAGACCAATGAGGCTGCTCCTCCATGGTAACAGTCGGCCAATGAGGCTGCTCCTCCATGGTAACAGATGACCAATGAGGCTGCTCCTCCACGGTAACAGTGGGCCAATGAGGCTGCTCCTCCACGGTAACAGTGGGCCAATGAGGCTGCTCCTCCATGGTAACAGTCGGCCAATGAGGTTGCCCATCCACGGTAACAGATGACCAATGAGGCTGCTCCTCCATGGTAACAGTAGACCAATGAGGCTGCTCCTCCACGGTAACAGTGGGCCAATGAGGCTGCTCCTCCATTCTAACAGTAGCCACCCCACAGGACTGGCTCTTTTAGGAACCCCACAGGACTGGATCTTTTAGGAACCCTACAGGACTGGATCTTTTAGGAACCCTACAGGACTGGATCTTTTGGGAACCCTACAGGACTGGATCTTTTGGGAACCCTACAGGACTGGATCTTTTGGGAACCCCACAGGACTGGATCTTTTAGGAACCCCACAGGACTGGCTCTTTTAGGAACCCCACAGGACTGGCTCTTTTAGGAACCCCACAGGACTGGCTCTTTTAGGAACCCCACAGGACTGGCTCTTTTAGGAACCCCACAGGACTGGCTCTTTTAAGAACCCCACAGGACTGGCTCTTTTAGGAACCCCACAGGACTGGCTCTTTTAGGAACCCCACAGGACTGGCTCTTTTAGGAACCCCACAGGACTGGCTCTTTTAAGAACCCCACAGGACTGGCTCTTTTGGGAACCCCACAGGACTGGCTCTTTTAGGAACCCCACAGGACTGGCTCTTTCGGAACCCCACAGGACTGGATCATTTAGGAACCCTAAAGGACTGGAATGTAAGACTGAGGGAACCGAGCTGAGGCCAGGGGGTACAGAGAGTGGAGGGCGGGGCAGTTTATCTCCTGTGTGTGTGTGAGAGAGAGAGCAAAGCTTTAGGGGGTAAATGAGGGTTCAGAGGGAGGTGGACCACGGCGAGGGAGGGGGCCTGTTTAAGGGTGCCACGCTGGGAGACAGACGGGTGTTACAACACAATCTACAGAGAGAGAGAAGGCTAACTGATAAACGCTAACAGAAAATAGGTGCATGAGCAAACGTCATTTCTCATCATTATCCGTGCGACCATGACAGGCACCGGAGAGGAGAGGCAATATCATCAGAGGGCCTCTGCTCCCTGATTGGGTTATTTGTCCGCTCTTATGCAAATGAGACGGGACAGAGGCTGCCGGGAGCAGTCGAGTGGGACGCTCCTTCACAGCAGGACAGGCAGGTGTACAGGACAAGCAGACAGTTATAGGTCCTTCACGACAGGACAGGTAGGTTTGTACAGGACAGGTAGGTTTGTACAGGACAGGTAGGTTTGTACAGGACAGGTAGGTTTGTACAGGACAGGTAGGTGTACAGGACAGGTAGGTTGTACAGGACAGGTAGGTGTACAGGACAAGCAGACAGTTATAGGTCCTTCACAGCAGGACAGGTAGGTTTGTACAGGACAGGTAGGTGTACAGGACAGGTAGGTTGTACAGGACAGGTAGGTGTACAGGACAAGCAGACAGTTATAGGTCCTTCACAGCAGGACAGGTAGGTTGTACAGGACAGGTAGGTTGTACAGGACAGGTAGGTTGTACAGGACAGGTAGGTTTGTACAGGACAGGTAGGTTGTACAGGACAGGTACAGCACCTTCACAAAGTATTCACACCCCTCGACTTTTTCCACAATTCAAAATGTATTCAAATAATAACAATTATCACTGGTCTACAGACAATACACAATATTTGCTAATGCGTGGAGCTAGAGGCGTCACTACAGACCCAGGGTTCGATCACGGGCTGTGTGACACCCGGCCTTGATCGGGAGTCCCGTAGGGCGGCACACAATTGACCCAACGCCGTCTGGGTTTGGGGCGTCATTGTAAAATAACAATTTGTTCTTAATTGATTTGCCTATTTCAATAAAAAAAAAGGTTCAATAAAATATGAAGCAGTTTCTTTTATAAATTTAATTAAAAAGATGAAAACTGAAATGTCGAGTCAAGTGTTCAACTCCTTTGTTACGGAAAGGAGCCTAAATACGTTTAGGAGTAAAAAATGTGCTTTTAACAAGTCACATAATAGGTTTAATGGACTCAGTCTGTGTCCAATAAAAGTGTTTAACATGATTTTTGAATGACTACCTCATCTCCGTACCCCACACATACAGATAATTGTAAGGTCCTTCAGTCGAGCAGTGAAATTCAAACACGGATTCAACCACAAAGACCAGGGAGTTTTTCCAATCCTCACAAAGAGGGGCACCTATTGGTAGATGGGTAAAAAATAAATAAAAAGCAGACATTGAATATCCCTTTGAGCTTGGTGAAGTTATTCATTACACTTTGGATGGTGTATCAATACAACCAGTCACTACAGAGATACAGGCGTCCTTCTTAACTCAGTTGCCAGTGAGGAAGGAAACCACTCAGTGATTTCACCAGGCCAATGGTGACTTTTAAAAACAGGTACAGAGTTTAATGGCTGTGATAGGAGAAAACTGAGGATGGATCAACATTGTAGTTACTCTACAATACTAACCTAAATGACAGAATGAAAAGAAGGAAGCCTGTACAGAATAACAAATATTCCAAAACTTGTTTGCAACAAGGCACTAAAGTAATACTTCAAAAAAATGTGGCAAAAAATATATTTTTTGTCCTGAATACAAAGATTTACATTTAGGGAAATCCAATGCAACACATTACTGAGTACCACTCTCCATATTTTGAAGCATAGTGGTGGCCGCATCATGTTATGGGTATACTTGTAATTGTTAAGGACTGGGGAGTTTTTCAGGATAAAAATTAAACAGACTGGAGATAAACACAGGAAGAATCCTAGAGGAAAACCTGGTTCAGTTTCAGCTTTCCACCAGACACTGGGAGAGGAGTTCACCTTTCATCAGGACAATAAACCTAAAACACAAGGTCAAAATCTACACTGGAGTTGCTTACCAAGAAGACAGTGAATGTTCCCGAATGGCCGAGTTACTGCTGACCAAAATCTACTTCACAATCTATGTCAAGACCTGAAAATAGTTGAGTAGCAATGATCAACAACCAATGAGACAGATCTTGAAGAAGATTGAAAATAATAAAATGTTCCACAATCTCTTGGAATCTTACCCAGAATGCCTCACAGCTGGGATCATCGCCTAAAGGTGCTTCTACAAAGTACCGACTCTGGGGGGTGTGAGAACTTATGTAAATGAGACGTTACTGTATTTCTGTAATACAAACAATAAAATGGCATCGAAAAACATGTTTTCACTTTGTCATTATGGGATGTTGAGTGTAGATGGGCCGGGACAGGTAGGTGTGTAGATGGGCCGGGACAGGTAGGTGTGTAGATGGGCCAGGACAGGTAGGTGTGTAGATGGGCCAGGACAGGTAGGTGTGCAGATGGGTTGGGACAGGTAGGTGTGCAGATGGGTCAGGACAGGCAGGTGTGTTGATGGGTCAGGACAGGTAGGAGAACAGCCAGGACAGGTAGGTGTGTTGATGGGTCAGGACAGGTAGGAGAACAGCCAGGACAGGTAGGTGTGTTGATGGGTCAGGAAAGGTAGGTGTACATTCAGGACAGGTAGGAGAACAGCCAGGACAGGCAGGTGTGTAGATGGGTCAGGACAGGTAGGAGAACAGCCTCAACAACCTGTTAAATAGACACATTAAAAGTGCTACAGGACCTCCATTGAAACGGTCTCATCATTACTCAGAGAAGTGACCATGTATACATGTTTTATATATACACACACACACAACTGACCACAAATGTATTACAAATCTTGTCATTAACATTTCAAAAAGTAAAATCCTAAATCTTAAATCAGGAGAGAAAGTGTGCTGTCTGCCGATCACGTCCCGATGTCCTCTGGTCCCAGATCTAAGAGACATCACGGTCTTGTTGTCCTCTGGTCCCAGATCTAAGAGACATCACGGTCCTGTTGTCCTCTGGTCCCAGATCTAAGAGACATCATGGTCTTGTTGTCCTCTGGTCCCAGATCTAAGAGACATCACGGTCCTGTTGTCCTCTGGTCCCAGATCTAAGAGACATCATGTTGTCCTCTGGTCCCAGATCTAAGAGACATCACGGTCCTGTTGTCCTCTGGTCCCAGATCTAAGAGACATCACGGTCCTGTTGTCCTCTGGTCCCAGATCTAAGAGACATCACGGTCCCGTTGTCCTCTGGTCCCAGATCTAAGAGACATCACGGTCCCGTTGTCCTCTGGTCCCAGATCTAAGAGACATCATGTTGTCCTCTGGTCCCAGATCTAAGAGACATCACGGTCCTGTTGTCCTCTGGTCCCAGATCTAAGAGACATCATGGTCTTGTTGTCCTCTGGTCCCAGATCTAAGAGACATCACGGTTCTGTTGTCCTCTGGTCCCAGATCTAAGAGACATCACGGTCTTGTTGTCCTCTGGTCCCAGATCTAAGAGACATCATGGTCCTGTTGTCCTCTGGTCCCAGATCTAAGAGACATCACGGTCTTGTTGTCCTCTGGTCCCAGATCTAAGAGACATCATGTTGTCCTCTGGTCCCAGATCTAAGAGACATCACGGTCCTGTTGTCCTCTGGTCCCAGATCTAAGAGACATCATGGTCTTGTTGTCCTCTGGTCCCAGATCTAAGAGACATCACGGTCCCGTTGTCCTCTGGTCCCAGATCTAAGAGACATCACGGTCCTGTTGTCCTCTGGTCCCAGATCTAAGAGACATCACGGTCCCGTTGTCCTCTGGTCCCAGATCTAAGAGACATCACGGTCTTGTTGTCCTCTGGTCCCAGATCTAAGAGACATCATGTTGTCCTCTGGTCCCAGATCTAAGAGACATCACGGTCCTGTTGTCCTCTGGTCCCAGATCTAAGAGACATCATGGTCTTGTTGTCCTCTGGTCCCAGATCTAAGAGACATCACGGTTCTGTTGTCCTCTGGTCCCAGATCTAAGAGACATCACGGTCTTGTTGTCCTCTGGTCCCAGATCTAAGAGACATCATGGTCCTGTTGTCCTCTGGTCCCAGATCTAAGAGACATCACGGTCCTGTTGTCCTCTGGTCCCAGATCTAAGAGACATCACGGTCCCGTTGTCCTCTGGTCCCAGATCTAAGAGACATCACGGTCTTGTTGTCCTCTGGTCCCAGATCTAAGAGACATCATGTTGTCCTCTGGTCCCAGATCTAAGAGACATCACGGTCCTGTTGTCCTCTGGTCCCAGATCTAAGAGACATCACGGTCCTGTTGTCCTCTGGTCCCAGATCTAAGAGACATCATGTTGTCCTCTGGTCCCAGATCTAAGAGACATCACGGTCCTGTTGTCCTCTGGTCCCAGATCTAAGAGACATCACGTCCTGTTGTCCTCTGGTCCCAGATCTAAGAGACATCACGGTCCTGTTGTCCTCTGGTCCCAGATCTAAGAGACATCACGTCCTGTTGTCCTCTGGTCCCAGATCTAAGAGACATCACGGTCCTGTTGTCCTCTGGTCCCAGATCTAAGAGACATCATGTTGTCCTCTGGTCCCAGGTCTAAGAGACATCACGGTCCTGTTGTCCTCTGGTCCCAGATCTAAGAGACATCACGGTCCTGTTGTCCTCTGGTCCCAGATCTAAGAGACATCATGTTGTCCTCTGGTCCCAGGTCTAAGAGACATCACGGTCCTGTTGTCCTCTGGTCCCAGATCTAAGAGACATCACGGTCCTGTTGTCCTCTGGTCCCAGATCTAAGAGACATCACGGTCCCGTTGTCCTCTGGTCCCAGATCTAAGAGACATCATGTTGTCCTCTGGTCCCAGATCTAAGAGACATCACGGTCCTGTTGTCCTCTGGTCCCAGATCTAAGAGACATCACGTCCTGTTGTCCTCTGGTCCCAGATCTAAGAGACATCACGGTCCTGTTGTCCTCTGGTCCCAGATCTAAGAGACATCACGGTCCTGTTGTCCTCTGGTCCCAGATCTAAGAGACATCACGTCCTGTTGTCCTCTGGTCCCAGATCTAAGAGACATCACGGTCCTGTTGTCCTCTGGTCCCAGATCTAAGAGACATCATGTTGTCCTCTGGTCCCAGATCTAAGAGACATCACGGTCCTGTTGTCCTCTGGTCCCAGATCTAAGAGACATCATGTTGTCCTCTGGTCCCAGATCTAAGAGACATCATGTTGTCCTCTGGTCCCAGATCTAAGAGACATCACGGTCCTGTTGTCCTCTGGTCCCAGATCTAAGAGACATCACGGTCCTGTTGTCCTCTGGTCCCAGATCTAAGAGACATCACGGTCCTGTTGTCCTCTGGTCCCAGATCTAAGAGACATCACGTCCTGTTGTCCTCTGGTCCCAGATCTAAGAGACATCACGGTCCTGTTGTCCTCTGGTCCCAGATCTAAGAGACATCATGTTGTCCTCTGGTCCCAGGTCTAAGAGACATCACGGTCCTGTTGTCCTCTGGTCCCAGATCTAAGAGACATCACGGTCCTGTTGTCCTCTGGTCCCAGATCTAAGAGACATCATGTTGTCCTCTGGTCCCAGGTCTAAGAGACATCACGGTCCTGTTGTCCTCTGGTCCCAGATCTAAGAACATCACGGTCCTGTTGTCCTCTGGTCCCAGATCTAAGAGACATCACGGTCCCGTTGTCCTCTGGTCCCAGATCTAAGAGACATCATGTTGTCCTCTGGTCCCAGATCTAAGAGACATCACGGTCCTGTTGTCCTCTGGTCCCAGATCTAAGAGACATCACGGTCCTGTTGTCCTCTGGTCCCAGATCTAAGAGACATCACGGTCCTGTTGTCCTCTGGTCCCAGATCTAAGAGACATCACGTCCTGTTGTCCTCTGGTCCCAGATCTAAGAGACATCACGGTCCCGTTGTCCTCTGGTCCCAGATCTAAGAGACATCACGGTCCTGTTGTCCTCTGGTCCCAGATCTAAGAGACATCACGTCCTGTTGTCCTCTGGTCCCAGATCTAAGAGACATCACGGTCTTGTTGTCCTCTGGTCCCAGATCTAAGAGACATCACGGTCTTGTTGTCCCAGATCTAAGAGACATCATGTCCTGTTGCCCCAAATCTAAGAGACAACAGGATGTGATAACCACACAGTTTAGCATTACGGAGATACCACACCAAGAGATAACGGTGAGCTTTGTGGTTACGGAGATACCACACCATGAGGTAACCACACAGCTCACCATTATGGAGATACCACAAAGCTCACCGTTATGGGGATACCACAAAGCTCACCGTTACGGAGATACCACACTAAGAGATAACCACAAAGCTCACCGTTATGGAGATACCACACAGCTCACCATTATGGAGATACCACACCAAGAGATAACCACAAAGCTCACCATTATGGAGATACCACAAAGCTCACCATTATGGAGATACCACACAGCTCACCGTTATGGAGATACCACACCAAGAGATAACCACACAGTTTACCGTTACGGAGGTACCACACAGCTCACCATTATGGAGATACCACACCAAGAGAAACATAACTTACCGTTAAGGAGATACCACAGAGCTCACCGTTACGGAGATACCACACCGCTCACCATTACAGAGATACCACACCAAGAGAAACATAACTTACCGTTAAGGAGATACCACAGAGCTCACCATTACAGAGATACCACAAAGCTCACCGTTACGGAGACACTACACAGTTTACCGTTACGGAGATACCACACCAAGAGAAACAGAACTTACCATTAAGGAGATACCACAGAGCTCACCGTTACAGAGATACCACACCAAGAGGTAACCACACAGTTTACCGTTACGGAGATACCACACATAGAGAAACAGAACTTACCATTAAGGAGATACCACACAGCTTACCGTTACGGAGACACCACACAGCTCACCATTACGGAGATACCACACCAAGAGATAAACAGAACTCACCGTTACGGAGATCCCACACAGTCTTTCTGACGTCGAGCCTCACCAAGTGGAAAATAGTTCTTGCCTTACCACATTTTGTTTTAATGGTAAATGTAAAACCACATGGAAATTTGCTCTTTTTGTGAAACTTTTTTTTTATTTTAATGGTCTTTATTTTGTCAGCTCTTTTTGTGGGATGTGTTTTATTAGCTGGTTTTGTTTCATCAATGGCATCACAGCTGCAGGGTTTTTTTCATTTTTTTTTCAGCTGATTTTTTTATTTTTTGACCATTTGAAAGTCTTTATTTTATTTTTTTGACATTTCAAAAATAAATTCAAGAAAGAATCCCGAAGCAAAGCTGTCATTACAAATCATTAAAATCCAGACAGAGAATATTTACACAAGAAGCAATCTAATATCACACAGTCAAAACTCTCCGTCGTTTAGTTAAGTTCACCATTCTGTTCATAAACAGGCGTTTCAACACAACGACTCTTTATGTCATCATTTGATCTGATCAGTCAACGACCAATTGTTTTTCCTAAAGTAATCTAGTATCATTTCATTTCAATCCAATAAGCAAAAAATAAAAGAACTGTACCAATCTTCATGTTATTAAACTACTTTTACAAATTAAAAGCAGGAAGAAGAAAAATAACCAGTATATTTACATGAAACTCCCACACGACTTTGTCTAGTAATCTTCTGAATCGCCACAACAGAATGAATTAACTGTTGAGGTTCTGACCTATTGTGAAATGCATCTAGTAGTTGAAAAAAAAAAAAAAAACAGCCAATCAGAAACTGTCAAAAAAAAAAAAACAGCCAATCAGAAACTGTAAAAAAAAAAAAAAAAAAAAAAAAAAAAATTGCGTTAGCATTTTTTCCAATCAGGGCTGTCTTCATCTGCGCCAGGGGCGGGTTCGTTGTCGTCATCCTCCTCGTCGTAGTCCTGGAGCAACGCATCATCAATCAGCGACTCTTCCTGGAACTACAAAAAAGGGACAAGACAAGACTTTAATAAAGAAAGAAAAACAACAGAGCTAATCTCTGGCCATCCTAAATCCTCCTTAATCTGGCCAAATGTTACGCCCACCGGACATTATTTTCTTTACATTGGAGTCATTAAGCAGACACTCTTATCCAGAGACAGGAGAAATTAACGTTAAATGCCTTGCTCTTAAGGACACAGAGATTTTTCACCTAGTCGGCTGGGGGGTTTCGAACCAGCAATCTTTTCGGGTTTACTGATCCAGAACAACACGTTGGGGACTGTCTGATTGGTCCAGAAACTAATGGGTTGGGACAGAGCCAGAACAACACGCTGGGGACTGTCTGATTGGTCCAGAAACGGATGGGTTGGGACAGAGCCAGAACAACACGCTGGGGACTGTCTGATTGGTCCAGAAACTAATGGGTTGGGACAGAGCCAGAACAACACGCTGGGGACTGTCTGATTGGTCCAGAAACTAATGGGTTGGGACAGAGCCAGAACAACACGTTGGGGACTGTCTGATTGGTCCAGAAACTAATGGGTTGGGACAGAGCCAGAACAACACGTTGGGGACTGTCTGATTGGTCCAGAAACTAATGGGTTGGGACAGAGCCAGAACAACACGTTGGGGACTGTCTGATTGGTCCAGAAACTAATGGGTTGGGACAGAGCCAGAACAACACGCTGGGGACTGTCTGATTGGTCCAGAAACTAATGGGTTGGGACAGAGCCAGAACAACACGCTGGGGACTGTCTGATTGGTCCAGAAACTAAATGGGTTGGGACAGAGCCAGAACAACACGCTGGGGACTGTCTGATTGGTCCAGAAACTAATGGGTTGGAACAGAGCCAGAACAACACGTTGGGGACTGTCTGATTGGTCCAGAAACTAATGGGTTGGGACAGAGCCAGAACAACACGCTGGGGACTGTCTGATTGGTCCAGAAACTAATGGGTTGGGACTGGCCCTCCAACACCACTTCCAGCAGCATCTGGTCTCCCATCCAGGGACTGACCAGGACCAACCCTGCTTAGCTTCAGAGGCAACCCAGTGGTGGGATTCAGGGTGGGATGCTGCTGGAGAAAAGCCTTAGCTGTGAAGCGCTGTGCCCAGACACACACACACACACACTTCCCCAAACCATAAGCGACACATCGTAGTCCACAACTGGCAAAACAACATTCCACCTTCACCTCGTCGTGATCAGTCTCCTGCTCATCGGGCTCCTGGGAGGTCAGGGAGACGGCAGGCTTGTGCCAGGACAGACGCAGATCACTGCCGTTCAGACGGACGCTGTGTAGCGCCGCCTAGCGGAGGGCGGAGGACGGAGAGGGGGAACACAGGAGAGGACAGGAAGGGAGAGAGAGAGAGAGAGAGGAAGACACATGAGAGAACGAGGAGGAGAATGACTGTCTAACGTTGCAGCACTGGGTTGAAAACGTCCGGTTTGAGTCACGAGGTTGAAAAGTGTTTTACCTGTTCAGCCTCTGGTCTGCTCCTGTAGGTGATAACAGCCAGACAGGTTGTCTCGTCTATATGACAGTCTTCTAACTCTCCAAATTGCTTGAGAAAAAGGGAAAACAACAAGACTGGAATGAGATGAAAGATGGGAGTGAGGTGAAGACACACCGGTCTCCTCGTCCCAGAGTCTGAACTCATTCATTCACCCGAGCAAACAGGTATCAGAGCACTGCTGACGACCATTTTGTTTTCAACAATTCAACAGCAATTTTCTATTTTTCCCACCAAAACATCACATAAAGCCCGCCAACAAACATTCCTAATGTAATTCATATAAACCAGGACAGGGTTCCTTAAAACTAGTTTAAAACCAGGACAGGGTTCCTTAAAACTAGTTTAAAACCAGACTAGGTTCATTAAAACTAGTTTAAAACCACCAGACTGGGTTCATTAAAACTAGTTTAAAACCACCAGACTGGGTTCATTAAAACTAGTTTAAAACCACCAGACTGGGTTCATTAAAACTAGTTTAAAACCACCAGACTGGGTTCATTAAAACTAGTTTAAAACCAGACTGGGTTCATTAAAACTAGTTTAAAACCAGACAGGGTTCACTAAAACTAGTTTAAACCAGACAGGGTTCATTAAAACTAGTTTAAAACCAACAGGGTTCATTAGAACTAGTTTAAACCAGACTGGGTTCACTAAAACTAGTTTAAAACCAGACAGGGTTCACTAAAACTAGTTTAAACCAGACTGGGTTCATTAAAACTAGTTTAAAACCAACAGGGTTCATTAGAACTAGTTTAAACCAGACTGGGTTCACCAAAACTAGTTTAAACCAGACAGGGTTCATTAGAACTAGTTTAAAACCAGACAGGGTTCACTAAAACTAGTTTAAAACCAGACAGGGTTCACTAAAACTAGTTTAAACCAGACAGGGTTCATTAAAACTAGTTTAAAACCAACAGGGTTCATTAGAACTAGTTTAAACCAGACTGGGTTCACTAAAACTAGTTTAAACCAGACAGGGTTCATTAAAACTAGTTTAAAACCAACAGGGTTCATTAAAACTAGTTTAAACCAGACAGGGTTCATTAAAACTAGTTTAAAACCAACAGGGTTTATTAGAACTAGTTTAAACCAGACTGGGTTCACTAAAACTAGTTTAAACCAGACAGGGTTCATTAAAACTAGTTTAAAACCAGACAGGGTTCACTAAAACTAGTTTAAACCAGGCAGGGTTCACTAAAACTGGATTAAACCAGACAGGGTTCATTAAAACTAGTTTAAACCAGACAGGGTTCACTAAAACTAGTTTAAACCAGACAGGGTTCATTAAAACTAGTTTAAACCAGACAGGGTTCATTAAAACTAGTTTAAACCAGACAGGGTTCATTAAAACTAGTTTAAACCAGACAGGGTTCATTAAAACTAGTTTAAACCAGACAGGGTTCATTAAAACTAGTTTTAAACCAGACAGGGTTCATTAAAACT
>NC_088218.1:636799-654299 GCF_036934945.1 Oncorhynchus masou masou | reverse complement strand
CTCCCCCTCTCCTCCTCCCCCCACCCTCTCCTCCTCTTCCTCCACCCACCCACCTCCCACCCACTCCTTCTCCCTCTCTCCTCCCCCCACTCTCTCCTCCTCCCACCCCACTCACCTCCTTCCTCTCCTCCATCCACCCACCCATCCACCCATCCATCATCCATCTTTCCCTCCCTTCCCTCTCCTCCTCCCTCTCCTCTCCTCCTCTCCCACCTGTTTATTCTTCATAGCCTCCTCTGTAGCAGCGACGCCAGCGAACAGAGCCGTCTTCTGAGCTGCTTTCAGAGCTGCCATGTTATACACTGTCTTAGTCAGCCCCGTAGAGGTGGAGAACACCTGGGGGAGAGGAGGACCATGTTATACACTGTCTTAGTCAGCCCCGTAGAGGTGGAGAACACCTGGTGGAGAGGAGGACCATGTTATACACTGTCTTAGTCAGCCCCGTAGAGGTGGAGAACACCTGGTGGAGAGGAGGACCATGTTATACACTGTCTTAGTCAGCCCCGTAGAGGTGGAGAACACCTGGTGGAGAGGAGGACCATGTTATACACTGTCTTAGTCAGCCCCGTAGAGGTGGAGAACACCTGGTGGAGAGGACCATGTTATACACTGTCTTAGTCAGCCCCGTAGAGGTGGAGAACACCTGGTGGAGAGGAGGACCATGTTATACACTGTCTTAGTCAGCCCCGTAGAGGTGGAGAACACCTGTTGGAGAGGAGGACCATGTTATACACTGTCTTAGTCAGCCCCGTAGAGGTGGAGAACACCTGTTGGAGAGGAGGACCATGTTATACACTGTCTTAGTCAGCCTCGTAGAGGTGGAGAACACCTGGGGGAGAGGAGGACCATGTTATACACTGTCTTAGTCAGCCCCGTAGAGGTGGAGAACACCTGGTGGAGAGAAGGACCATGTTATACACTGTCTTAGTCAGCCCCGTAGAGGTGGAGAACACCTGTTGGAGAGGAGGACCATGTTATACACTGTCTTAGTCAGCCCGGTGGAGGTGGAGAACACCTGTTGGAGAGGACCATGTTATACACTGTCTTAGTCAGCCCCGTAGAGGTGGAGAACACCTGTTGGAGAGGACCATGTTATACACTGTCTTAGTCAGCCCCGTAGAGGTGGAGAACACCTGGTGGAGAGGAGGACCATGTTATACACTGTCTTAGTCAGCCCCGTAGAGGTGGAGAACACCTGGTGGAGAGGAGGACCATGTTATACACTGTCTTAGTCAGCCCCGTAGAGGTGGAGAACACCTGGTGGAGAGGAGGACCATGTTATACACTGTCTTAGTCAGCCTCGTAGAGGTGGAGAACACCTGGTGGAGAGGAGGACCATGTTATACACTGTCTTAGTCAGCCTCGTAGAGGTGGAGAACACCTGGTGGAGAGGAGGACCATGTTATACACTGTCTTAGTCAGCCCCGTAGAGGTGGAGAACACCTGGTGGAGAGGAGGACCATGTTATACACTGTCTTAGTCAGCCCCGTAGAGGTGGAGAACACCTGGTGGAGAGGAGGACCATGTTATACACTGTCTTAGTCAGCCCCGTAGAGGTGGAGAACACCTGTTGGAGAGGAGGACCATGTTATACACTGTCTTAGTCAGCCCCGTAGAGGTGGAGAACACCTGGGGGAGAGGAGGACCATGTTATACACTGTCTTAGTCAGCCTCGTAGAGGTGGAGAACACCTGGTGGAGAGGAGGACCATGTTATACACTGTCTTAGTCAGCCCCGTAGAGGTGGAGAACACCTGGTGGAGAGGACCATGTTATACACTGTCTTAGTCAGCCTCGTAGAGGTGGAGAACACCTGGTGGAGAGGAGGACCATGTTATACACTGTCTTAGTCAGCCCCGTAGAGGTGGAGAACACCTGGTGGAGAGGAGGACCATGTTATACACTGTCTTAGTCAGCCCCGTAGAGGTGGAGAACACCTGGTGGAGAGGAGGACCATGTTATACACTGTCTTAGTCAGCCCCGTAGAGGTGGAGAACACCTGTTGGAGAGGAGGACCATGTTATACACTGTCTTAGTCAGCCCCGTAGAGGTGGAGAACACCTGGGGAGAGGAGGACCATGTTATACACTGTCTTAGTCAGCCTCGTAGAGGTGGAGAACACCTGGTGGAGAGGAGGACCATGTTATACACTGTCTTAGTCAGCCTCGTAGAGGTGGAGAACACCTGGTGGAGAGGAGGACCATGTTATACACTGTCTTAGTCAGCCCCGTAGAGGTGGAGAACACCTGTTGGAGAGGAGGACCATGTTATACACTGTCTTAGTCAGCCCCGTAGAGGTGGAGAACACCTGTTGGAGAGGAGGACCATGTTATACACTGTCTTAGTCAGCCTCGTAGAGGTGGAGAACACCTGGTGGAGAGGAGGACCATGTTATACACTGTCTTAGTCAGCCCCGTAGAGGTGGAGAACACCTGGGGGAGAGGAGGACCATGTTATACACTGTCTTAGTCAGCCCCGTAGAGGTGGAGAACACCTGTTGGAGAGGAGGACCATGTTATACACTGTCTTAGTCAGCCCCGTAGAGGTGGAGAACACCTGGGGGAGAGGAGGACCATGTTATACACTGTCTTAGTCAGCCCCGTAGAGGTGGAGAACACCTGGTGGAAAGGAGGTCAACTTAAAGGAAAACAAGTCAAAACCTATATTTCAATTTGTTGATACAGTGGACTTGTTTTCTCACCTTTCCTGCCGGTCCACTAGGGGTACTTCCTGGTTTAGAGGCAAAGCCCAGCCTCTCCTTCATTGATAGGTTGGATTTGAAGTCATTCTGTGAGGCAACGCGAGAGTCTTGGTTGGGCTCCGAGCTGTCGGCAGGCAGAGGGCCAAGACGGTCTTTGACGGACTGTTTCAGACTAGTGGCTGGCTGCTGCACCTGCTGGAGTTCACAACAACAACAACGTCAACAATAAACAAACAAAGGGCAGCGGCAACAGGCTAGGCTCGGTCAACGGCAACAGGCTAGGCTCGGTCAACGGCAACAGGCTAGGCTCGGTCAACGGCAACAGGCTAGTAGGTCAACGGCAACAGGCTAGTAGGTCAACGGCAACAGGCTAGTAGGTCAACGGCAACAGGCTAGTAGGTCAACGGCAACAGGCTAGTAGGTCAACGGCAACAGGCTAGTAGGTCAACGGCAACAGGCTAGTAGGTCAACGGCAACAGGCTAGTAGGTCAACGGCAACAGGCTAGTAGGTCAACGGCAACAGGCTAGTAGGTCAACGGCAACAGGCTAGTAGGTCAACGGCAAAAGGCTAGTAGGTCAACGGCAACAGGCTAGTAGGTCAACGGCAACAGGCTAGTAGGTCAACGGCAACAGGCTAGTAGGTCAACGGCAACAGGCTAGTAGGTCAACGGCAACAGGCTAGTAGGTCAACGGCAACAGGCTAGTAGGTCAACGGCAACAGGCTAGTAGGTCAACGGCAACAGGCTAGTAGGTCAACGGCAACAGGCTAGTAGGTCAACGGCAACAGGCTAGTAGGTCAACGGCAACAGGCTAGTAGGTCAACGGCAACAGGCTAGTAGGTCAACGGCAACAGGCTAGTAGGTCAACGGCAACAGGCTAGTAGGTCAACGGCAACAGGCTAGTAGGTCAACGGCAACAGGCTAGTAGGTCAACGGCAACAGGCTAGTAGGTCAACGGCAACAGGCTAGTAGGTCAACGGCAACAGGCTAGTAGGTCAACGACAACAGGCTAGTAGGTCAACGACAACAGGCTAGGACAACAGGCTAGTAGGTCAACGACAACAGGCTAGTAGGTCAACGACAACAGGCTAGTAGGTCAACGACAACAGGCTAGGACAACAGGCTAGTAAGTCAACGACAACAGGCTAGTAGGTCAACGACAACAGGCTAGTAGGTCAACGACAACAGGCTAGTAGGTCAACGACAACAGGCTAGTAGGTCAACGACAACAGGCTAGTAGGTCAACGACAACAGGCTAGTAGGTCAACGACAACAGGCTAGGACAACAGGCTAGTAGGTCAACGACAACAGGCTAGGACAACAGGCTAGTAGGTCAACGACAACAGGCTAGGACAACAGGCTAGTAGGTCAACGACAACAGGCTAGTAGGTCAACGACAACAGGCTAGTAGGTCAACGACAACAGGCTAGTAGGTCAACGGCAACAGGCTAGTAGGTCAACGGCAACAGGCTAGTAGGTCAACGGCAACAGGCTAGTAGGTCAACGGCAACAGGCTAGGTCAACGACAACAGGCTAGGTCAACGGCAACAGGCTAGTAGGTCAACGGCAACAGGCTAGTAGGTCAACGGCAACAGGCTAGTAGGTCAACGGCAACAGGCTAGTAGGTCAACGGCAACAGGCTAGTAGGTCAACGGCAACAGGCTAGTAGGTCAACGGCAACAGGCTAGTAGGTCAACGGCAACAGGCTAGGACAACAGGCTAGTAGGTCAACGACAACAGGCTAGTAGGTCAACGACAACAGGCTAGTAGGTCAACGACAACAGGCTAGGACAACAGGCTAGTAGGTCAACGACAACAGGCTAGTAGGTCAACGACAACAGGCTAGTAGGTCAACGACAACAGGCTAGTAGGTCAACGACAACAGGCTAGGACAACAGGCTAGTAGGTCAACGACAACAGGCTAGTAGGTCAACGGCAACAGGCTAGTAGGTCAACGGCAACAGGCTAGTAGGTCAACGGCAACAGGCTAGTAGGTCAACGGCAACAGGCTAGTAGGTCAACGGCAACAGGCTAGTAGGTCAACGGCAACAGGCTAGTAGGTCAACGGCAACAGGCTAGTAGGTCAACGGCAACAGGCTAGTTGGTCAACGGCAACAGGCTAGTTGGTCAACGGCAACAGGCTAGTAGGTCAACGGCAACAGGCTAGTAGGTCAACGGCAACAGGCTAGTAGGTCAACGACAACAGGCTAGTAGGTCAACGACAACAGGCTAGTTGGTCAACGACAACAGGCTAGTTGGTCAACGGCAACAGGCTAGTTGGTCAACGGCAACAGGCTAGTTGGTCAACGGCAACAGGCTAGTAGGTCAACGGCAACAGGCTAGTAGGTCAACCGCAACAGGCTAGTAGGTCAACGGCAACAGGCTAGTAGGTCAACGGCAACAGGCTAGTAGGTCAACGGCAACAGGCTAGTAGGTCAACGGCAACAGGCTAGTAGGTCAACGGCAACAGGCTAGTAGGTCAACGGCAACAGGCTAGTAGGTCAACGGCAACAGGCTAGGTCAACGGCAACAGGCTAGTAGGTCAACGGCAACAGGCTAGTAGGTCAACGGCAACAGGCTAGTAGGTCAACGGCAACAGGCTAGTAGGTCAACGGCAACAGGCTAGTAGGTCAACGGCAACAGGCTAGTAGGTCAACGGCAACAGGCTAGTAGGTCAACGGCAACAGGCTAGTAGGTCAACGGCAACAGGCTAGTAGGTCAACGGCAACAGGCTAGTAGGTCAACGGCAACAGGCTAGTAGGTCAACGGCAACAGGCTAGTAGGTCAACGGCAACAGGCTAGGTCAACGACAACAGGCTAGTAGGTCAACGGCAACAGGCTAGTAGGTCAACGGCAACAGGCTAGTAGGTCAACGGCAACAGGCTAGTAGGTCAACGGCAACAGGCTAGTAGGTCAACGGCAACAGGCTAGTAGGTCAACGGCAACAGGCTAGTAGGTCAACGACAACAGGCTAGTAGGTCAACGGCAACAGGCTAGTAGGTCAACGGCAACAGGCTAGTAGGTCAACGGCAACAGGCTAGTAGGTCAACGGCAACAGGCTAGTAGGTCAACGACAACAGGCTAGTAGGTCAACGACAACAGGCTAGTAGGTCAACGACAACAGGCTAGGACAACAGGCTAGTAGGTCAACGACAACAGGCTAGTAGGTCAACGACAACAGGCTAGTAGGTCAACGACAACAGGCTAGGACAACAGGCTAGTAGGTCAACGACAACAGGCTAGTAGGTCAACGACAACAGGCTAGGACAACAGGCTAGTAGGTCAACGACAACAGGCTAGTAGGTCAACGACAACAGGCTAGTAGGTCAACGACAACAGGCTAGTAGGTCAACGACAACAGGCTAGTAGGTCAACGGCAACAGGCTAGTAGGTCAACGGCAACAGGCTAGTAGGTCAACGACAACAGGCTAGTAGGTCAACGGCAACAGGCTAGTAGGTCAACGGCAACAGGCTAGTAGGTCAACGGCAACAGGCTAGTAGGTCAACCGCAACAGGCTAGTAGGTCAACGACAACAGGCTAGTAGGTCAACGACAACAGGCTAGGACAACAGGCTAGTAGGTCAACGACAACAGGCTAGTAGGTCAACGACAACAGGCTAGGACAACAGGCTAGTAGGTCAACGACAACAGGCTAGTAGGTCAACGACAACAGGCTAGTAGGTCAACGACAACAGGCTAGTAGGTCAACGACAACAGGCTAGTAGGTCAACGACAACAGGCTAGTAGGTCAACGACAACAGGCTAGTAGGTCAACGACAACAGGCTAGTAGGTCAACGACAACAGGCTAGTAGGTCAACGACAACAGGCTAGTAGGTCAACGACAACAGGCTAGTAGGTCAACGGCAACAGGCTAGGTGGTCAACGGCAACAGGCTAGGTCAACGACAACAGGCTAGGTCAACGACAACAGGCTAGTAGGTCAACGGCAACAGGCTAGTAGGTCAACGGCAACAGGCTAGTAGGTCAACGGCAACAGGCTAGTAGGTCAACGGCAACAGGCTAGTAGGTCAACGGCAACAGGCTAGTAGGTCAACGGCAACAGGCTAGTAGGTCAACGGCAACAGGCTAGTAGGTCAACGGCAACAGGCTAGGACAACAGGCTAGTAGGTCAACGACAACAGGCTAGTAGGTCAACGACAACAGGCTAGTAGGTCAACGACAACAGGCTAGGACAACAGGCTAGTAGGTCAACGACAACAGGCTAGTAGGTCAACGACAACAGGCTAGTAGGTCAACGACAACAGGCTAGTAGGTCAACGACAACAGGCTAGGACAACAGGCTAGTAGGTCAACGACAACAGGCTAGTAGGTCAACGGCAACAGGCTAGTAGGTCAACGGCAACAGGCTAGTAGGTCAACGGCAACAGGCTAGTAGGTCAACGGCAACAGGCTAGTAGGTCAACGGCAACAGGCTAGTAGGTCAACGGCAACAGGCTAGTAGGTCAACGGCAACAGGCTAGTAGGTCAACGGCAACAGGCTAGTAGGTCAACGGCAACAGGCTAGTAGGTCAACGGCAACAGGCTAGTAGGTCAACGGCAACAGGCTAGTAGGTCAACGGCAACAGGCTAGTAGGTCAACGGCAACAGGCTAGTAGGTCAACGGCAACAGGCTAGTAGGTCAACGGCAACAGGCTAGTAGGTCAACGGCAACAGGCTAGTAGGTCAACGGCAACAGGCTAGTAGGTCAACGGCAACAGGCTAGTAGGTCAACGGCAACAGGCTAGTAGGTCAACGGCAACAGGCTAGTAGGTCAACGGCAACAGGCTAGTAGGTCAACGGCAACAGGCTAGTAGGTCAACGACAACAGGCTAGTAGGTCAACGGCAACAGGCTAGTAGGTCAACGGCAACAGGCTAGTAGGTCAACGGCAACAGGCTAGTAGGTCAACGGCAACAGGCTAGGTCAACGACAACAGGCTAGGTCAACGACAACAGGCTAGTAGGTCAACGGCAACAGGCTAGTAGGTCAACGGCAACAGGCTAGTAGGTCAACGACAACAGGCTAGTAGGTCAACAGGCTAGTAGGTCAACAGGCTAGTAGGTCAACGACAACAGGCTAGTAGGTCAACGACAACAGGCTAGGTCAACGACAACAGGCTAGGTCAACGACAACAGGCTAGGTCAACGACAACAGGCTAGGTCAACGACAACAGGCTAGTAGGTCAACGGCAACAGGCTAGTAGGTCAACGGCAACAGGCTAGTAGGTCAACGGCAACAGGCTAGTAGGTCAACGGCAACAGGCTAGTAGGTCAACGACAACAGGCTAGTAGGTCAACGGCAACAGGCTAGTAGGTCAACGGCAACAGGCTAGTAGGTCAACGGCAACAGGCTAGTAGGTCAACGGCAACAGGCTAGGTCAACGGCAACAGGCTAGTAGGTCAACGGCAACAGGCTAGTAGGTCAACGGCAACAGGCTAGTAGGTCAACAACAACAGGCTAGTAGGTCAACAGGCTAGTAGGTCAACAGGCTAGTAGGTCAACGACAACAGGCTAGTAGGTCAACGACAACAGGCTAGGTCAACGACAACAGGCTAGGTCAACGACAACAGGCTAGGTCAACGACAACAGGCTAGGTCAACGACAACAGGCTAGGTCAACGACAACAGGCTAGGGCAAACGACAACAGGCTAGGTCACCGGCAACAGGCTAGTAGGTCAACGACAACAGGCTAGTAGGTCAACGACAACAGGCTAGGTCAACGACAACAGGCTAGTTGGTCAACGACAACAGGCTAGTAGGTCAACGACAACAGGTAAGGGCAAACGACAACAGGCTAGTAGGTCAACGACAACAGGCTAGTAGGTCAACGACAACAGGCTAGTAGGTCAACGACAACAGGCTAGGACAACTGGCTAGGTCAAACGACATAACATAGAAGGCCAACTGTGTTGCAGTACGCACCGACCAGCAGGAAAAACTCTGGATCTGAGGCCACTAATAACGAACGGCCATTTGGGCAAAATGGCTGAATGAATGAAAGGTGCTTACTAAATCCAAGTGCACCACTTTTGCCCGGGGTCCATAGAGCTCTGGTAGAAAAGGAGTGCACTTTTTAAGGGAATAGGCTGCCATATTTGGGAAGTGGACTTACCATGAGTGGCTGTGGTTGATGGTGTTGCTGTCCCTGCTGTCCCATCTCGTCCTCACAGTGCCAGAGGACTCTAATGAAGCGGTTGTTGAGAACGGCCTCAGGACTCTGCAGGGCACGCTTAGCCTCCTCGTGACTGTCGAACTGGATCAGGGCCCCCTCCGGGTCATTACCATAGGTTACCTGGGGGTGGGGGGGAGAGACAGAGAGGGGGAGAGAGATAGGGTTATGTTAACCCTCACTCACTAAGAAGAAGTGCACTAAATAGGGAGTAGTGTGCCAATAACACCAACAAGAAAAAAATACAGCTTAAAGCAGAAAGGTATCGTTAGCCAATCAGTCGAACCTGCAGGTTGACGATAGTCCCGAACTTGCTGAAGTGTTGGTTAAGCTTGGAGATGTTGTTGAGTCCCTGGGGGATCTGAAGGACCGACAGCTTGGTGTTTGACCCAAACGGAGCCTTCTGGTTCTGGTTCTGAGGGTTCTTGTTGTGGAACCCACCCTGGACGTTCTGCTGGTTGAAGTTGGGTCTGACAGAACACATAGAGATTACAGGAACAGCTACAAGAACACCTGCTGTACTGCTTGTTGTTTACCAGAAACAGCTACCGTGCTGCTAGTTGTTGACAAGAAACAGCTACCGTGCTGCTTGTTGTTGACAAGAAACAGCTACCGTGCTGCTTGTTGTTGACAAGAAACAGCTACCGTGCTGCTTGTTGTTGACAAGAAACAGCTACCGTGCTGCTTGTTGTTGTCAAGAAACAGCTACCGTGCTGCTTGTTGTTGACAAGAAACAGCTACCGTGCTGCTTGTTGTTGACAAGAAACAGCTACCGTGCTGCTTGTTGTTTACAAGAAACAGCTACCGTACTGCTTGTTGTTTACCAGAAACAGCTACCGTGCTGCTTGTTGTTTACCAGAAACAGCTACCGTGCTGCTTGTTGTTTACCAGAAACAGCTACTGTAGTGCTTGTTGTTTACCAGAAACAGCTACCGTAGTGCTTGTTGTTTACAAGAAACAGCTACCGTACTGCTTGTTGTTTACAAGAAACAGCTACCGTACTGCTTGTTGTTTACAAGAAACAGCTACCGTACTGCTTGTTGTTTACAAGAAACAGCTACCGTACTGCTTGTTGTTTACAAGAAACAGCTACCGTACTGCTTGTTGTTTACAAGAAACAGCTACCGTGCTGCTTGTTGTTTACAAGAAACAGCTACCGTGCTGCTTGTTGTTTACCAGAAACAGCTACCGTACTGCTTGTTGTTTACAAGAAACAGCTACCGTACTGCTTGTTGTTTACAAGAAACAGCTACCGTGCTGCTTGTTGTTTACCAGAAACAGCTACCATACTGCTTGTTGTTTACAAGGTCCTTTGTGTAAAAAGGTTATTGACATGTTATACGAACAAAAAAATCAAAAATGGGACTTAATACTGTCCTCCTATTGTTGGTAGGTATATTACCTATATTACCAACAGGTATATTACCTATATTACCAACAGGTATATTACCTATATCACCAACAGGTATATTACCTATATTACCAACAGGTATATTACCTATATTACCAACAGGTATATTACCTATATTACCAACAGGTATATTACCTATATCACCAACAGGTATATTACCTATATTACCAACAGGTATATTACCAACAGGTATATTACCTATATCACCAACAGGTATATTACCAACAGGTATATTACCTATATTACCAACAGGTATATTACCTATATTACCAACAGGTATATTACCTATATTACCAACAGGTATATTACCTATATTACCAACAGGTATATTACCTATATTACCAACAGGTATATTACCTATATTACCAACAGGTATATTACCTATATTACCAACAGGTATATTACCTATATTACCAACAGGTATATTACCTATATTACCAACAGGTATATTACCTATATTACCAACAGGTATATTACCAACAGGTATATTACCTATATCACCAACAGGTATATTACCTATATTACCAACAGGTATATTACCTATATTACCAACAGGTATATTACCTATATTACCAACAGGTATATTACCTGTTGTGGTCTATGATGGTTCTCTAATGTTCTATATGAACCCCCAGGTATATTACCTGTTGTGGTCTATGATGGTTCTCTAATGTTCTATATGAACCCCAGGTATATTACCTGTTGTGGTCTATGATGGTTTAATGTTCTATATGAACCCCAGGTATATTACCTGTTGTGGTCTATGATGGTTCTCTAATGTTCTATATGAACCCCCAGGTATATTACCTGTTGTGGTCTATGATGGTTCTCTAATGTTCTATATGAACCCCCAGGTATATTACCTGTTGTGGTCTATGATGGTTCTCTAATGTTCTATTTGAACCCCCAGGTATATTACCTGTTGTGGTCTATGATGGTTCTCTAATGTTCTATATGAACCCCCAGGTATATTACCTGTTGTGGTCTATGATGGTTCTCTAATGTTCTATATGAACCCCCAGGTATATTACCTGTTGTGGTCTATGATGGTTTAATGTTCTATATGAACCCCCAGGTATATTACCTGTTGTCTATGATGGTTTAATGTTATATATGAACCCCCAGGTATATTACCTGTTGTGGTCTATGATGGTTCTCTAATGTTCTGGCTGAACCACCAGGTATATTACCTGTTGTGGTCTATGATGGTTCTCTAATGTTCTATATGAACCCCCAGGTATATTACCTGTTGTGGTCTATGATGGTTCTCTAATGTTCTATATGAACCCCCAGGTATATTACCTGTTGTGGTCTATGATGGTTCTCTAATGTTCTATATGAACCCCCAGGTATATTACCTGTTGTGGTCTATGATGGTTCTCTAATGTTCTATATGAACCCCCAGGTATATTACCTGTTCTGGTCTATGATGGTTTAATGTTCTATATGAACCCCCAGGTATATTACCTGTTGTGGTCTATGATGGTTCTCTAATGTTCTATATGAACCCCCAGGTATATTACCTGTTGTGGTCTATGATGGTTCTCTAATGTTCTATTTGAACCCCCAGGTATATTACCTGTTGTGGTCTATGATGGTTCTCTAATGTTCTATATGAACCCCCAGGTATATTACCTGTTGTGGTCTATGATGGTTCTCTAATGTTCTATATGAACCCCCAGGTATATTACCTGTTGTGGTCTATGATGGTTTAATGTTCTATATGAACCCCCAGGTATATTACCTGTTGTCTATGATGGTTTAATGTTCTATATGAACCCCCAGGTATATTACCTGTTGTGGTCTATGATGGTTCTCTAATGTTCTGGCTGAACCCCCAGGTATATTACCTGTTGTGGTCTATGATGGTTCTCTAATGTTCTATATGAACCCCAGGTATATTACCTGTTGTGGTCTATGATGGTATAATGTTCTATATGAACCCCAGGTATATTACCTGTTGTGGTCTATGATGGTTTAATGTTCTATATGAACCCCCAGGTATATTACCTGTTGTGGTCTATGATGGTTCTCTAATGTTCTATATCAACCTCCAGGTATATTACCTGTTGTGGTCTATGATGGTTCTCTAATGTTCTATATGAACCCCCAGGTATATTACCTGTTGTGGTCTATGATGGTTCTCTAATGTTCTATATGAACCCCCAGGTATATTACCTGTTGTGGTCTATGATGGTTTAATGTTCTATATGAACCCCCAGGTATATTACCTGTTGTGGTCTATGATGGTTCTCTAATGTTCTATATGAACCCCCAGGTATATTACCTGTTGTGGTCTATGATGGTTCTCTAATGTTCTATATGAACCCCCAGGTATATTACCTGTTGTGGTCTATGATGGTTTAATGTTGTCTGAACCCCCAGGTATATTACCTGTTGTGGTCTATGATGGTTTAATGTTCTATATGAACCCCCAGGTATATTACCTGTTGTCTATGATGGTTTAATGTTCTATATGAACCCCCAGGTATATTACCTGTTGTGGTCTATGATGGTTCTCTAATGTTCTGGCTGAACCCCCAGGTATATTACCTGTTGTGGTCTATGATGGTTCTCTAATGTTCTATATGAACCCCCAGGTATATTACCTGTTGTGGTCTATGATGGTTCTCTAATGTTCTATATGAACCCCCAGGTATATTACCTGTTGTGGTCTATGATGGTTCTCTAATGTTCTATATGAACCCCCAGGTATATTACCTGTTGTGGTCTATGATGGTTCTCTAATGTTCTATATGAACCCCCAGGTATATTACCTGTTCTGGTCTATGATGGTTTAATGTTCTATATGAACCCCCAGGTATATTACCTGTTGTGGTCTATGATGGTTTAATGTTCTATATGAACCCCCAGGTATATTACCTGTTGTGGTCTATGATGGTTCTCTAATGTTCTATATGAACCCCCAGGTATATTACCTGTTGTGGTCTATGATGGTTTAATGTTCTATATGAACCCCCAGGTATATTACCTGTTGTGGTCTATGATGGTTCTCTAATGTTCTATATCAACCCCCAGGTATATTACCTGTTGTGGTCTATGATGGTTCTCTAATGTTCTATATGAACCCCCAGGTATATTACCTGTTGTGGTCTATGAAGGTTCTCTAATGTTCTATATGAACCCCCAGGTATATTACCTGTTGTGGTCTATGATGGTTTAATGTTCTATATGAACCCCCAGGTATATTACCTGTTGTGGTCTATGATGGTTCTCTAATGTTCTATATCAACCCCAGGTATATTACCTGTTGTGGTCTATGATGGTTCTCTAATGTTCTATATGAACCCCCAGGTATATTACCTGTTGTGGTCTATGATGGTTTAATGTTGTCTGAACCCCCAGGTATATTACCTGTTGTGGTCTATGATGGTTTAATGTTCTATATGAACCCCCAGGTATATTACCTGTTGTGGTCTATGATGGTTTAATGTTCTATATGAACCCCCAGGTATATTACCTGTTGTGGTCTATGATGGTTCTCTAATGTTCTATATGAACCCCCAGGTATATTACCTGTTGTGGTCTATGATGGTTCTCTAATGTTCTATATGAACCCCCAGGTATATTACCTGTTGTCTATGATGGTTTAATGTTGTCTGAACCCCCAGGTATATTACCTGTTGTGGTCTATGATGGTTCTCTAATGTTCTGTCTGAACCCCCAGGTATATTACCTGTTGTGGTCTATGATGGTTCTCTAATGTTCTATATGAACCCCCAGGTATATTACCTGTTGTGGTCTATGATGGTTCTCTAATGTTCTGTCTGAACCCCCAGGTATATTACCTGTTGTGGTCTATGATGGTTCTCTAATGTTCTATATGAACCCCCAGGTATATTACCTGTTGTGGTCTATGATGGTTCTCTAATGTTCTATATGAACCCCAGGTATATTACCTGTTGTGGTCTATGATGGTTCTCTAATGTTCTGTCTGAACCCCCAGGTATATTACCTGTTGTGGTCTATGATGGTTCTCTAATGTTCTATATGAAACCCCAGGTATATTACCTGTTGTGGTCTATGATGGTTCTCTAATGTTCTGTCTGAACCCCCAGGTATATTACCTGTTGTGGTCTATGATGGTTTAATGTTCTATATGAACCCCCAGGTATATTACCTGTTGTGGTCTATGATGGTTCTCCAATGTTCTATATGAACCCGCAGGTATATTACCTGTTGTGGTCTATGATGGTTCTCTAATGTTCTATATGAACCCCCAGGTATATTACCTGTTGTCTATGATGGTTTAATGTTCTATATGAAACCCCAGGTATATTACCTGTTGTGGTCTATGATGGTTCTCTAATGTTCTATATGAACCCCCAGGTATATTACCTGTTGTGGTCTATGATGGTTTAATGTTCTATATGAACCCCCAGGTATATTACCTGTTGTGGTCTATGATGGTTTAATGTTCTGTCTGAACCCCCAGGTATATTACCTGTTGTGGTCTATGATGGTTCTCTAATGTTCTATATGAACCCCCAGGTATATTACCTGTTGTGGTCTATGATGGTTCTCTAATGTTCTATATGAACCCCCAGGTATATTACCTGTTGTGGTCTATGATGGTTCTCTAATGTTCTATATGAACCCCCAGGTATATTACCTTTTGTGGTCTATGATGGTTCTCTAATGTTCTATATGAACCCCCAGGTATATTACCTGTTGTGGTCTATGATGGTTTAATGTTCTGTCTGAACCCCCAGGTATATTACCTGTTGTGGTCTATGATGGTTCTCTAATGTTCTGTCTGAACCCCCAGGTATATTACCTGTTGTGGTCTATGATGGTTCTCTAATGTTCTATATGAACCGCCAGGTATGATGGTTCTCTAATGTTCTATATCAACCCCCAGGTATATTACCTGTTGTGGTCTATGATGGTTCTCTAATGTTCTATATGAACCCCGAGGTATGATGGTTCTCTAATGTTCTATATCAACCCCCAGGTATATTACCTGTTGTGGTCTATGATGGTTCTCTAATGTTCTATATGAACCCCCAGGTATATTACCTGTTGTGGTCTATGAGGGTTTAATGTACTATATGAACCCCCAGGTATATTACCTGTTGTGGTCTATGATGGTGTAATGTTCTATATGAACCCCCAGGTATATTACCTGTTGTGGTCTATGATGGTTCTCTAATGTTCTGTCTGAACCCCCAGGTATATTACCTGTTGTGGTCTATGATGGTTCTCTAATGTTCTATATGAACCCCCAGGTATGATGGTTCTCTAATGTTCTATATCAACCCCCAGGTATATTACCTGTTGTGGTCTATGATGGTTCTCTAATGTTCTATATGAACCCCCAGGTATATTACCTGTTGTGGTCTATGAGGGTTTAATGTTCTATATGAACCCCCAGGTATATTACCTGTTGTGGTCTATGATGGTGTAATGTTCTATATGAACCCCCAGGTATATTACCTGTTGTGGTCTATGATGGTGTAATGTTCTGTCTGAACCCCCAGGTATACTACCTGTTGTGGTCTATGATGGTTTAATGTTCTGTCTGAACCCCCAGGTATATTACCTGTTGTGGTCTATGATGGTTTAATGTTCTGTCTGAACCCCCAGGTATATTACCTGTTGTGGTCTATGATGGTTCTCTAATGTTCTATATGAACCCCCAGGTATATTACCTGTTGTGGTCTATGATGGTTCTCTAATGTTCTATATGAACCCCCAGGTATATTACCTGTTGTGGTCTATGATGGTTCTCTAATGTTCTATATGAACCCCCAGGTATACTACCTGTTGTGGTCTATGATGGTTCTCTAATGTTCTGTCTGAACCCCCAGGTATATTACCTGTTGTGGTCTATGATGGTTTAATGTTCTATATGAACCCCCAGGTATATTAACTGTTGTCTATGAGGGTTTAATGTTCTATATGAACCCCCAGGTATATTACCTGTTGTGGTCTATGATGGTTTAATGTTCTATATGAACCCCCAGGTATACTACCTGTTGTGGTCTATGATGGTTCTCTAATGTTCTGTCTGAACCCCCAGGTATATTACCTGTTGTCTATGAGGGTTTAATGTTCTATATGAACCCCCAGGTATATTACCTGTTGTGGTCTATGATGGTTTAATGTTCTATATGAACCCCCAGGTATATTACCTGTTGTGGTCTATGATGGTGTAATGTTCTATATGAACCCCCAGGTATATTACCTGTTGTGGTCTATGATGGTTCTCTAATGTTCTGTCTGAACCCGAGGTATATTACCTGTTGTGGTCTATGATGGTTCTCTAATGTTCTATATGAACCCCCAGGTATATTACCTGTTGTGGTCTATGATGGTTTAATGTTCTATATGAACCCCCAGGTATATTACCTGTTGTGGTCTATGATGGTTCTCTAATGTTCTGTCTGAACCCCCAGGTATGATGGTTCTCTAATGTTCTATATGAACCCCCAGGTATATTACCTGTTGTGGTCTATGATGGTTCTCTAATGTTCTATATGAACCCCCAGGTATATTACCTGTTGTGGTCTATGATGGTTTAATGTTCTATATGAACCCCCAGGTATACTACCTGTTGTGGTCTATGATGGTTCTCTAATGTTCTGTCTGAACCCCCAGGTATATTACCTGTTGTCTATGAGGGTTTAATGTTCTATATGAACCCCCAGGTATATTACCTGTTGTGGTCTATGATGGTTTAATGTTCTATATGAACCCCCAGGTATATTACCTGTTGTGGTCTATGATGGTGTAATGTTCTATATGAACCCCCAGGTATATTACCTGTTGTGGTCTATGATGGTTCTCTAATGTTCTGTCTGAACCCCCAGGTATATTACCTGTTGTGGTCTATGATGGTTCTCTAATGTTCTATATGAACCCCCAGGTATATTACCTGTTGTGGTCTATGATGGTTTAATGTTCTATATGAACCCCCAGGTATATTACCTGTTGTGGTCTATGATGGTTCTCTAATGTTCTGTCTGAACCCCCAGGTATGATGGTTCTCTAATGTTCTATATGAACCCCCAGGTATATTACCTGTTGTGGTCTATGATGGTTCTCTAATGTTCTATATGAACCCCCAGGTATATTACCTGTTGTGGTCTATGATGGTTTAATGTTCTGTCTGAACCCCCAGGTATATTACCTGTTGTGGTCTATGATGGTTTAATGTTCTATATGAACCCCCAGGTATATTACCTGTTGTGGTCTATGA